>NW_026557987.1:3622406-3733079 GCF_026930045.1 Uloborus diversus | reverse complement strand
AAAAGATTCGATGAAATAATCTAATGTTTTTTTCTTTATTAAGCCTATTTCTGTAAGCTTGGTTCTCACTAAAAAGTATGTAACAAAATAAGTGTAAAAAATTTCTTGATTACAACACTCAAGAATTGCAGTTAATCTTAAAATCTTCATATTTAGGTTAATTTTAAAGCAGCCAATAAAATTTAAATTAAAAATTTAGCGAAGAAGAAATATAGGTATAGTAAAAGCTATTCGTACAAATTTGTATACCGCCGCGTTTTGTGTAAAATTAGCTCCTGACGCATATGTGCCATATTTTCGTTGAAATTTTATTGATGAAATATAATGTAAAATATATTCGTGAAAATTTTCAGAATTAAAGTATTTATATTTTTTATAAACTCTGAAATTAACTTTGGGTGTCATCTACTAGATGGATGTCTCCAGGGGCAAACCACTCCCTCGCAAGCACTTGGATTTAGAAAAAAAGTTTTTTTTCTCTCAAGTTACAGCTTTCAAAAATTGAAAGCACACGATTTGATCAATATATATTTGTTAAACATTAAAGGGGGGCAAATTACAGATAATCATTTTCAAAATTTTTAAAAGGGATTTTTAAGTCATCTCACTTTTTAACTCGTAACTATTGGAAAGTTTGATTTTTAAATTGAATTTCTAACGTTGTATGACGTCTTGGGTTTACAATAAAAAACAAAATGCTAAATTTTCATAAAAAGGAATTAATATTTCAATCTCTGTTAAGAGGTTTTCCCCCTTCCCTTGAATGGAGAGAGGGAGTTTAAAAAATACAATTAAAAAAATTTAAAAAAAATCCGGAGTCGGAGTCGGGCGTTTCAAAATCCAGGAGTCGGAGTCGGCCATTTTCCTTCCGACTCCGCAGCCCTGGTAACAAGGAGACCGCAAACCCATTTTTAAAGCAAAATAATTGATAACAATTTGAGACATCCATTATAATCTTGTCTTTCATAAATCCCACAATTTTAAATTTATAGTCTAAATATTTTGACTAAAATAACAGAAACTATGAAAGGTTTTGCAGAAGTTAATTTTTTTTTTTTTTGACACAAAAATATCAATCAGAAGTTATCGTAACTGTAGAAAAAATGGCAAGTACATTTTGAAACGCGATGTTTTGATTCTTTTAGCGCAGCAAAACCTAATCAATTGTCAGAAAAGTATTCCTTCTGTATGCCAATCTCAGTACATTTCTTTTTGGTGCTGAATGGCAACTTATAAATTGTTATGTTTCCGATTCTAAAATTCCTTAATACAATCAACTATTCAGCTCAAACTACAAGGAGAGTAAAGTCAACTAACCAAAAATTCTGAAACATCCATGTCCATGAATATCTAACTAATAAACAAACTTTAACTTAACACATTTCAAACTTTATGTGTGCTAATACAACTTTTGCTATTTGCTTTGCAAATTAAAAAAAAAAAAGTTCAGATTATGTTGCAGATTAAACAAAATTGAAAGGTGTAGAGGTTTTTAAGAAATGAGATACAATCAAACCTCATCATCGAGACACCCGGATTTCTCGTCACTTTTAAGTCCAGAACTTTTGGCATATAAACCTAATGTTGAGTGGCTTTGGATTTTACGACGTTTACAATGTTTTATGATGAAACTCTGGTTACCACGACACTTTGAGCTGCTCTGACAGGATAGAATTTTTCTTTTTGATTGAAATATTGTCAGTAAAATAGTGAAAACATCTGAAGAAAGACCACACAGTTATGGTAGGGGAGATAGCGACAGCTTTTAATACATTACTAGCTGCGTGCCCGGCGTTGCACGAGCTATAAAAAAAATGAAAGAGATGTCCAATTGATGTTTTTGTATTACTCTGACATCAGTTTCTAAAACGCTAAGGAGTAAATAAATACGCGTAATGCAAGGTTTGGAAAACACCAGTAGAGCATATTTTTGACAAAAATCCCTTAAACTTTAATCATAGTAATCAATGATACAAGTTATGAGTATTTTTAATTAGCACAAAAGATAAAAATATATGCATTACTACTCTAATCTGTGCTCACGTTAAAATGAATTACATCTGATAGACTATACGTAAAATATTTATGTACAATTACAATCAGCTTTTTACATAAAATGACACATACTTTTTGGTTGATTACGTGAAACTAAAGCACCGAGACTTACTAAATACCAATGAGCATTAATTTAATATCAAGTCATCAGATTCCAATTAAGCTTTAGTTAAAATCCTTAAAAACAATAATTTTTGTTCAACTCTGTTTCACTTAAAGTAATCCAAACAATCTTAATGTAACGTGTTTTTTTAATGATACAAACTGTGTTTCAAAAATAGAAACAGGAAGGAAAAAGAGAGTTCAATTCGAAAACTCACCCATGTGATGGTAAAAAGTCTAACAAAATAAACATAATTAGTCGAACATCCTAAATGTACCAAAATATGAGGCCGGTGAATGATAAACTTACACTACAATCAATAAACATCACTAAAGAAACATTTTTGATATGCTTAAAAGAGTTCAGAATGTTAAATGTAAAAAATAAAACAAGGACAGACGATAAAATAAAGGCTATGTCCGAATAGAGCAACCAATTTTAAACTAATTTAAAATAAAATTCTAGATGGAAACATTGTTTTAAGAGTTGGACAGCAGCCAAAAAAATCTCTTTTAAAACAATTTTTAGAATTTTATTTGCTCTCCCATTTGCAATATGATAACAGTAAAGAAATAACAATTCCTGAATAACGTTGTTGTTAATTAATGTTTTAATTAATATCTCCGCTAATTAAAGTCGCACAATTACGAGATCGGTCCTATTGTTTTCTTTGGAAAATTTCGAATTGATCGGTATCTCGTTTGACTCTCGATTCGCAGCGGTTCTCGAGAAGATCGATCTTCAGACAGACAGACGGACGCGAACAGATTTTTAATATTATAGTGGATTTATATAAAGCCAGAATTTTTTTAAATATTAGATTAGTGTACTTAAAAGAAGAAAACGTGAGTCTACGAAAAAGTTATCCTTGTAATAATTAATAAAAAATTTTGCAATATGTTGCAAAACTTTGTGAAATTGTTTTATATATATAAGGCTGAAACTCGGTAATTTTATTGATTATGTATAAACATAACGAAAAATATATGTCTATCGCATCCGAAGCGTTGCCATGCTGTGTCTACCACCCACGCAAGGTGTGAAAAAAATCAGTCAATTTTGACTTAAATATATAAGCCTAAATTTTTTTTAAAAATAATTGTTTGTATTGTATAAAATATAAAAACAAAAGTCTACCAGTTGTTTTATGTTGGCAACGCTTCGGATGCGATAGACATACATTTTTCGTTATGTTTATACGTAATTACCGAGTTTCAGCCTTATATATATATATATATATATATATATAAAACAATTTCACAAAGTTTTGGAGCATATAGCAAAATTTTTTATTAATTATTGCAAGGATAACTTTTTCGTAGACTCGCGTTTTCTTCTTTTAAGTAAACTAATCTAATATTTAAAAAAATTCTGGCTTTATATAAATAATGCATTAAAAACTGTCGCTATCTCCCCTATTATTACCTTTAAATGTAGTCAGTCATTGTAAGCTTCTCCCATGAGAATAAGAGATAAGAGCTTCTTATTAGACTAGAAAATTGCTCTTTAAGGTATGAGGGATGAAAATTGCTTCTACATTTGAATGAGGCAATTGCCTGTTAGGTGATATTTTGATAGCTGAAATTTCAACCCTAACTCTAGTGAATTAACCCTCAACCCCAGTAGATAGTGTTCATTGTTGACCATTTTTTCTTTTTGTTTCTTCTTTTCCCTGAAATGAGACTTACCCGTAAAACAGTTAATTGACCGATCCAGTTCAGCCTTGTCAAAAAAAAAAAAAAAAAACTCTGCATACCAAACATTACCAAAAAATGTTATCAAGTTATCATACGAGTTTCATTGTTGATGACATCAGAGCGTTACTCAATCAGTGAATTTGCTATTATATGTATGAGGATTGAGAAGAAGCACACAACCTCCGATTATAGAAACAAATCAGACCGATTTTTGAATGGTGGGGATTAGTTCTCAGAACCTAATCAGCTTGTGGCCAAAAGCGAAGAATCCTTTAATTGGTTTCCTTCTCGCTGAACCCTTTTTTATTCACTTAAAAATCAACTGCATGGAAAGTACGAGAGTTAAAAATGTTATTTCTAAAATCTAAAACCAAGCAACCCTTATTGGAAAACATTTTAGAAACAATTAAAAAAAAAAAAAAAAAAGATTTTAGCCTTGCTTGCAAACAATTCAAAACTACATTAATTAAATTGAAGCAAAAACATCAAATTATGCTGGAATTAAAAGTTGTTTTTGCATTTTTTTCCAGCAGAAACGAAATAAGAAAGCTTGTACAATAAAGCTAAAACTTACAGTAGATAACCCCCCCCCCACCCAAAAAAAAATGAAAAATTTGCTGCAGTTGCTGCCCTTTACCTGCCCACGGCAGTATTCTTGCTAAGACGTTGCTCCGGCTATGACAGCACTTAGTTGACAGTCCTTCCAGTCATGTGACAACTAAGTTCGACTGTGTACTAATTTTTCGGTTGTATTAGTATTTTCGTGCTAGAGCATATAACTTACCTCCCACGAATTCAATCTTGAATCCTTATCTGCTGCTAACAGAAGATTCATAGTGTCTTTTGATACACCAGCTTTCAGGGCAATATTGACAACTTTTTCATCGATGGAAGGATATGTATCATAACTGGATGTTATATCCTAAATAAAAAAATAAGTTAACAACATTCAAACATTTTTTTAAACAAAAGTTAAACTGCAAACATCTAACAAACATAATCATAATCTATAAAAACTCTGTTAGAAGCATTAATTACATAGACTATAATTCTATGCAGCGAAATCCCATTACAAAAAACTTCCAGGGACCGCAAATTCTGCTTCGTGGAACTCCATAGTAATGTAATAGATATTGAATCGGGAATGAAAATGTATTTCGCTGAAACTGATATTTGACTGTATTGGCATTTGTTGTGACAGGATTTCACTGTATAAATCAGGGGTGGCCAACTAACCCTAAGAGCAAAAACACTCCCCCCCCCCCTAAATTTCAAAGACTCACCCAAAAAATTAAAAATATCTAAGAAATTTGCACAAACTTTCATGTCACGTTGGTATAGAGACCGCACCGGCTGGAAGATCGAATACAGTTACAATGTTTTGAAATGAATGTTATTCACCTAAGAAATAACTTACTTTTAAGAATGCATTGTTTCCTTCTTTACCCCCTCTCGCACTGTTAATTTGTCGTACTGCATGCCCAAGCATTTTCATGTTGTACCTAGAATTGTTAAATAGAAGAAGCATTGAGAGATTCAAAACGGGATTCGAATAAAATGAGCGAAATAAGAATGTTTGAAAAATTGATGATAATTATTACCTTCCCGAACTTTGGTACTCAAGGAGTGCTTCGGGTGGGTCGGCATATTTTCTTTTATTTACAGTAAGTAAAGCTCGTATTGCCCTGTGGTTTTCCTCTAACACAGCATACATCAGTGGGGTCAATTGCACGTCAACACTCCTACATGTATTCAGCTGAAAATGTAACATTCAGGAAGACATTGTAAATTATATAACAATCATATTTTGAAATTCATTTTCTAAATACAAATTTGTCACACAAAATAAGGGGGGAAGGATGAGCTTAAAATTATAGAACTGGAGGATGGGCATCAGTATAACTAAACTTTTTAACTGACAGGAAGCTAGAAAATTACTTCAGCTTTGGATAGCTGTAAAAAAGTTGAAAATCATGAGAGAGGTTGAAAAATTTAAGGCCAAGCAATGTTGGTTTAAATGTTAAGTTATTCATGTTGTGTACAAAACATCAGTTCTGCGTGATTCGAGGAAATTAATATCAGATAGGTATGCACAAATACCAGTCTTTTCATATCAAATGTTGTGTGCATCTCTCTCTAAGAATTGAGTTTCGTTTTTAGTATTATTTGACTCGTCAATACCACAGAGTCAACATACATTCAAACATTTAAATAAATTCACAAGGCTACCAATTGATAACAATGATTTTAAAAAAAAGTTAATATGAAAAAAAAGGGATGTGGTATAATAATACTTACAGAACATATTTTCTGAGTATCTTTTAATAGTGAGTCAAGCATTTTAATGTCTTTTAAAAGAATTGCACGAATGATTAGTTTGCTATGAGCAGATGAAGATACATATGGAATGGGTATGCTGCAAGAAAACAAGAATTTATTACTATCAAAACTTTTCAAATTTTACGCTTGAGCAAAGCAAACAGAATCAGATGTAAAAATAAGTATCGTGCACAAAACACGGACAGCAAATTTAAATAACAAAACACCTTACAGACCCCGAAGTGGTTTTTTGGGGGGAAAAAGTAGGAAATAAGGAATTAAAAATTAAAAAAGTAGGAAAATTAGGAAAAAAATCACTTAAAAAACTAGGAAAAAATAGGAAGAGATAAGAATAAACAGATTTAGTGTAAACTTTATTTCTAATGTAAAATAAACTAACAGTATTTTTGATTTAAAACTGTCCCAAAAATGAACTAACAGTACTTTTGAATTATTGAAGCGATTTAATGAAAGACCGAGTCAAATAACAAAACGAAAGAAACAAACTGACAATTTTCAATATGAAAAATAAACTAGTGGAAACAAAGGTACTAAATACAAAAATATGAAAATAAAATCCAAACAAAGAAACACCTTTCAACAATACAGTAATAAAAATTTCAAGAAGAAAAGAATAAAATGCAATATAGCGATCGAAATAATAATAATAATAATAATAAATAAAAATAATAATAATAATAATAAAACTCATATTTTGGTGCAATAAAACCATTTTTGTTAAAGATTTGTTTTGTCAAAAACGAAAAGATTCCTTCGAGAGCATCCATTTATCATTTGAAAATACTAACACTTTCAGTTCCTGTTGTCATAAACTATGATACAAAAAGCAAAGCAAATATTAAATTAGTTTTAGTTGAAAATAATCAGCAACTGACATGCGTTTTTGCATAAGCAGGGGCAGATGTTTGAGTTTGAAAAAAAAGGAAATAGACTATAAGTGCAGAACTAAAATAAATTTGTTCTTAAAAATATGGGACATAAAATTCATAATAAAATAATTAAACTAAATAAATAACGAAATAAGTAAACTAAAGAGTTTATATTATGTTATATATTTTTAGTATACAAGAAAATTTTTCTTTCAGGAACGTCATTTAGGGGGTCAGTGAGAAAAATTTCTCCCTTCCCTGGCTTTAGAAAATTAATGCTTAACTATAAGTTTGTGTGGTTTTTATCGTTTTTAGACAAAATTTGCATTCAGAACACATACTTCGCTAGCCATCCCCGGTGGAAAAATCAAAATGACAAGCCAGTTTTAATTTTTAATCACGCAATAAAAACGAATATTGTTTTATTGGTTTGATGATTTTTTACCTCCTTCTTCCAAAATTTTTGTCACGGAAAAAAAAGGGATAATCATGCATGGTAAACAATTCATTTCTCACCATACAACAAAAACATTCATCCGGAAATTGTTCACGAAATTGAGAGTGATGGGGGGAGGGGGGAGCAACTCCTCGGATATTGATGATATATCAGATTAAGAAATATATATTAAAAAGAAAAAGAAATACAGTACATATTTGCTTGTGGCTCTATCCCCCCCCCCTAACTTTAAAAAATGTGAAGAAATAAAAACGGTATCTTGCAATTAAATTGATTTCCGATTTTTCTCCAAAAATCGGAAACGTTTTGCCCATCTAGGTTTGGCCGAGTTTTTTTTTTTTGCAAATACATTCTTTGCAAAGAAAGAAACTGAAATTTTATAAATTTTATAATCATGTTTCCTATTTAGAATGAACAATAATCATATTTATGTATGAAAAAAGTTAGTTTCTGCGATTATTTTTGAAGTGTTCCGTTTTTGCGAATTTCTGTTATATGTCGCTTTTATTTTGTACTAACGTCAAGAAAATACACTGTTAAAACTACAGGATGCATTCGGCACCTTTCAGGGGAGAAACGCTTGTTCACCAGCGGCACCCAATACGGAGCCGAAATCGCACCTCTAAATAGGGTGAAAAACAGGCACCTTTTAAAAACTAGACAGCCGGAGTGAAAAAAAGGATCCTTCGGAGAGAGAAATGGCACCCTTACTATAGATCCTCCTCCCCCCTCCCCCGTATTGTGTGCGTTTTTAAATACAGTTGTGTACCTTTTTTTTCTTTTAGTTTTGTTTTGATTTATGATATTCTACGTTTTGGACATTTTTCACATTGAACTCGGTATTGGAAATGATTAAAACATGTAATTACAGCATTTGATCATATTTCAGAGTTTTCAACATAGTTAAGAAGTGCTCATAGCGTTAATTCATCTGATCGTGCTCTAACTCAGTGTTTCTCAACCTCTTTTGACCCACGGGCGCGGTAAAAGCAAATGAAAAACTTTGCGGACCGGTGAAATCTTTATCGTTTTCTTAAAAATTCATAAAATAAATAATATGAATAATAACTCTGGGGTCGTTAAAAAACATGTGAAAAAATTCAGGGTTCTGATGTTTTTTTTTTACAAAAAGTAATGTTAAAAATTAATAAAACAATAAATATCTACCCCTTCACTTGTATCAAAGATCTGTCACAAATACGTTATAATTTAAAAACGAGTAATTATTTAAAACATGTGAGAAATTATACATTTACTAAAACTTGACGTATTCCGAAAATGAAGCATAGCTGTACTTATGGATTATTTAAATGATGAGCCAAAAATATTCAGGGATATTACAATTACGGAAAAACAAAATCGTTTCATAAACGTTAATCAAGAGTAACAAAAGAAACTGCACATAAAGTTTTTCAACAGTTAAATAAAAAACCAAAAGAAAGTTCTAACGCTTTCGAGGACTGCTAACAGGAAATGATTCTAACACTTGAATGAAAAAGCAAAAAAAAAAGAAAAAAAGAGCTAGACTGAGAGAGATTTTTTTTTTCGCTATCTTTATGTTATAATCTACGAAGCACAAGAAACATTTTTATTAAGGTTCTTTTGGTGACTAATAAAAGCTGCTTATCGAGTATTCAAGAAAATAATGACAGATATTTTTATTAGCGTTTTGAATGATGGAAATTTCACGATAGTAACAGTAAACGAGAACTAGAAGACTAACGGTTACTGTGAAAAGCAATAAATGCACTTTTAAACACTTAACTATGTTTGAAAGCCCTAAAAGCTACAAAGTGATCAAAAGCTGTACTTACTTGTAATTTCGGATAATTAATCCTAGAAAAGTTGGGTTTTAATCCAATAGTGTACTTCATTCAATGTGAAAGACACACAAACGCAATCATCATTTGTCCGCCATATTGAGGTGGTTGAATGTATGTCTAAGGCAAAAAGCGCATGCGCAATGAGTCTTTCTGCGATTGCATGATGTTCTGGCTCCTCTGCTCTATTTTCTAGCCTGTGATGCACCTTCAGGCACTATGCTTTCAACTTAGAGGGAATATTTTCACTCGTCCGGAACCCCTGCTTTTAACAGTGTATGTGTACAGGTTTTTCAATTTTTGCTTCCTTACGTTCCTTTTAAGGTTTTACATTGCCTTTCTGTTTAAATAGAGCTCCATTTCCCTTGTAATCATCTATACAAAAAATTGGTGAATAGGAAATTCGGCTTTTCCCGCACTTTACACTCGGCCGTTTACTTTAATTAAAGCTTCTAATTAACGGGTAAGTAATATATAATTGCATTAGAATGTGTCGGTATCCACTTCTTTATTGTTTCGTTAGAACAGTAGGACTGAAGTCGGAGCGATAAAAAGAAAAGTCGATCATAAACGGAGCAATGGTAAAAAAGTCACTTGAGAAAATTTAACTTTTAAACACGCAGACGCCGCGGCGCTCCTTAAAGAAATTACTGTGGTCAGTCAATGTCAGTTTAGGAATGCCAATGTAGTCAGTTCAGGAACCGCTTGTTTCTTTTGTTTTTCAAATTTGAAACATGCAGAAAATTATGGGGGCGGCATGGTAAAAATAATAATCAATGCACAATTAGAAGTGCTATACTAAAGAAAGAAAAAGTAGGAAAAAAAAAGGAAAAAGTAGGAAAATAAGGACAGTGCTCTAAAAAATAGGAAAAAGTAGGAAAAATAGGAACTCTTCGGGGTCTGACCTTAATTTTTGATGTCAGATACATGAAGATAAGAAAACACAATTCATTTTATATACACTAGAATCTCGAAATTTCAAGCACTTCCATGAAGAATAACCTAAAATGAACAGCTCGATGATTGGTAAGCAACAGATACATCTTACAAAGTAAATAGTTGCTTCAATGATTTAAAAAAAATTAAAGTAAGCATATAGGTAATAGAGTTGCAGTGTTATATTTACCATCAAAATGGTACGGATTTCACCACACAGGAAATCAGAAAAAGCAAATAAAATAAAAGTTTAAAGATGAAAATTTTTAGTCACAAAAAAAAAAAAAAGTCTTTTCCAGATGAAGCAATAGGGGACAAAGGAATTCCCTTCTCTCAACATGGAAGATGTAGAGCAAAGTATTTTACAACAGTGCACCTTTGTGTTAAGTCAGTGTATTTTTTTGAAGTTCATTCAATTTTCTTAGTTAAATTACTCTATAATAGTTCCTTACAGAATACATACAGTACCGCAAATATTTTCTATTTATGTTCAGTAAACAATGAAAATTATTTTTTGTTAAAAAATGTAATAATTTATTGCAGCATTATATTTAGGGTACATTTAGGTCATGGAAATAAGCATACGAGTTATTATTTGCAGGGTTCGGTCATTAGTCAGGCAGAAAATGTTATTGATCTGGGTATCTTAATTAATCAGGATTTCAAGTTTAGTCAACAGTGGAGCACTGCAAGCAACAAAGCAAACAGAGTGCTTGGGTTTATCAATAGATCTATTTCAAACAGATCTAAGAAGGTTCTTTTGCCTTTATATTGGGAGTTTAGTAAGATTCTATTTGGATTATGCTACTCAGTTTTGATCTTCTTATCTCAGGAAAGATATTTCTGTATTGGAAAGGGTTCAAAGAAGGGTTACTAGACTAGTAAGGGGACTTTCAGACTTAGACTAGGATAACAAAATTAATAGGCTTAATATGTATAGCCCGGAGCAAAGGAGCAGAGGGGACATGATTCAGTTATTTAAATTTATAAAAAATGAATGATGTTAATGGATTAAAGTTTTGCAACAAAAGCAGGACGAAGGGTCAATGTTTTAAGCTATTCAAATCTCAGGCTAACCTGGAAATAGGAAAAATTACTTCTTCAGTAGGGTCGTGGGCACTTGGAACAGTTTACTGGAAGAGGCAGTAATGAGCAAGGGGGGGGGGGGGGTGGAAAGCTTTAAGAGGGCAATTGATCTTCATTGGGGACTAATAAACCGACTAGGACCAGCCTAGCTGGGCCCAGAGCCTGTTGCTGGTCGTCACATTTGTATTTGTATTGTAATGTATGTTATGCACAAACATAATTATGCAACCATTTATCTGATTACATGGCATGCTATTTCCCCGACTAGTCTTTTCTTGGTTATTTTCAAAAATCTGACTTTCTACAGCCTCATCTGCAAAATGAAAAGAAGAAAAAATAATAACAGCAATAGAGAACTTACTTCATTTCGAAAGTAGGATCTTTCTCAAAAACCGTAACTTTAGGATTAGGGTGCAACCTTTCTGCAATTTTCCTAACCTTTGTCACCGGTTTACCATCTTTATTTGAGACAATAATTCTACCACCTATTTAAAAAAGTAAAGACATAAAAAATGCATATCGTTATTTTGAAGGTAATATCAGAAATTGAAGTTACACTGAATCATAAAAAAACTGACATAATTTGAGGCCCCTGTTAGTAAAATTTAAATTGACTACAATTGCACTTATTTTAAATAATTGTTACGCAAAAAACGTTTCTTAAAAATAATGAAAAACAGTTTTTGTTGCTGTTTGACATGTTGATTACATTTGTAAACTCGATTTAAGAAAAATATATTTGAAAAATAATTCGGGGAAAAAAAACATTTTTGTTCAAAGCAAATAATTTAAATTGACTACAATTGCACTTATTTGAAATAATTGTTACGCAAGAAACGTCTCTTAAAAATAATGAAAAACAGCTTTTGTTGCTGTTTGACATGTTGAATACATTTGTAAACTCGATTTAGGAAAAATATATTTGAAAAATAATTCGGGGGAAAAAAACATTTTTGTTCAAAGCAAATAATTTAAATTGACTACAATTGCACTTATTTGAAATAATTGTTACGCAAAAAAACGTTTCTTAAAAATAATGAAAAACAGCTTTTGTTGCTGTTTGACATGTTGAATACATTTGTAAATTCGATTTAGGAAAAATATATTTGAAAAATAATTCGGGGGAAAAAAACATTTTTGTTCAAAGCAAATAATTTAAATTGACTACAATTGCACTTATTTGAAATAATTGTTACGCAAAAAAGTCTCTTAAAAATAATGAAAAACAGCTTTTGTTGCTGTTTGACATGTTGAATACATTTGTAAACTCGATTTAGGAAAAATATATTTGAAAAATAATTCGGGGGAAAAAAACATTTTTGTTCAAAGCAAATAATTTTGTGTTAAAGCAAATAATAAAAAATAGCAATAAAAAAAATAGAGAATATGGTATGGCTACAGAATAAATCAGTCTAGTGTTCCTAAATTAAAGCTAAAAAATTACGGTGCCATTCTAAGAGCTAAGGCACAATAGAAAATAAATTCTAAACAGTACAGTACAAATATACAGACTGCAGTTTGCCTTTGTTTTTGGCTCATCAGTCTGAAATTACCATAGCCAAACTTGCTGCAAATAACCTTATTTATGGACCCCAGGATGACTGTTCTAGACTGAAGAGCCTAAAACATGGCAGAACAGCAGTCTCAGGTATCTGTAATGGCATTTCCGTAGGTCATAACAATATTTTAGTGTGTTTGAATTTCAAAAATCAACTATTCCGATGAATCTTGTACCCACAAATTAGCATTTAAAACAATTTTGGAACTGTCAAGCTATGACCATTTTAACGAGAGTTAGAATAGAGCATTAATCTTCAGATCATAGATAAACTTAAGTACATTAAATACAAAATTAAAACTTTACCTTCTTTTTTCAATTTCACTTTAACTGTTTCTCTTGCTCGAAGTTTAACTCTTGCAGCTAATGTTTTCACCTTTTTTTCAGCTATACATGAAAGAAAAATATAAATGTTGTATTTTTATGTTAAACCAGTGAACAAATTCACACTAATATTAAGTTGGGATATACAGTACTGCCCGTTCATAGAAAAGTCAAAGGGACCAAATAAAAATTTATGAAGGGGATACATTCAAGGGTGTGCATATAAATTTTAAGACTCGTCCCAAATGACTTTTACAGGCCTCCTCCGTTATATTTAAATCCTCATTTTAAAAATCTTGGGCCTCCTTCAGGCTTGGGTCCACGCCAGATGTCAGCCCCCCCCCCCATGCACGCCCCTGATTATGTTACAGTCAAACATTTGCTATATAAACAGTAACTTTTTTTCATGGTATTAACAGGTTCAAAAACTCAAACATGCATTGCAAAATAGCACTTTTGCTCATCATCCAAACAAGAAGGAAATGTAATATTAAATTGGCACTTGAATTTTGTTCACTAGTTGCAAGGCTTTTGATGCCTTTTAATTTTTTTCAAACTATATTTTTAGACTAATGCACCTTTCAAAAGGCATAATTTAATTGAACAATTAATATCAATTAAGATCAGTAAGTCTTTAAAGATAGAGGGGAGGGGGAGGGGAGAATTGATTAAATAAATCTTCTTTAAAAGTAACCCCCCCCCCCTTCTACAAAATCAATTTAATATTTGTTACAATAACCAGTTTTTGTTTCAATAACCAGTAACTTAAGCCCTTCGAACCAGGGTTGGCCAGATTGGACCCAATGGTTTTTTTTTGAAAAACCCATTTAAAAAAAAAACCATTATTTACCCCACTTTTGGGTTTTTTAAAATTTTCTGAGAAGTTTTTATAAAAATTGATTAATTTAAATACTTTCACAATTATTTTTTATTTGTTCTTTATTACAGACAATGGACATAAAAAATGAATTTTGAACTTTAATTAGTATTTCTTAACTCTTGACTGCATTAAAAAAATACTTAAAAGATTTTAAATAAGTATATTTAACTTTTCTTTAACTGGTCAATAAATAACTCAAATTATCTTGACTAAGTCCTGTCACATCTGATTTTCTTAATATTTGTAGATTGTACAGAGGATACTACTCTAGCTAAAAGGCTTTTATGTGAATTATTTTCTGCAAACCAACACGTCACAAATCTCGAATAAACAAGGTATATTTTTTAGAAGTTAACAGGTTTCTCAAATGGTCGGACAGAAAACAGAATAGGATGTACAATATTTTCATTATCTTACGAAAAAGTTGAATATTTCTAACTCTGTACACAGAAATAGAAAAACAGGCAACATAAAGTTCAAAGAAATGTCTTGATTAAGCTGGAATTCAGTAAAAAGGGATTAAACTACTTGAGGTTCTACAGTAGTTCTGCATAACAAAATGAAATACAATAAAGTAAAATGCAAAAAAAAAAAAAAAAAAAAAATGTAGTAATTAAAAACTAACAATCGATTTTATCACTCGAGAAGTAACTTTGCCTTAACTGCTGATAATCGTGGAAAGTAAAAAATCTGAAACTTCACCATTCTTGGGTTTCGTCTTCTTTTATACTTTTCTTCAGAAAACGCTGAATTTTAGCTAGTTTTCCAGCCTTTTTTACCCCAAGACAATTTTTGTGCTTTGCCATATACTTACTCTACAATATGCTACAAGTACCCCACATTTTCCCTAAAAAAAAAGACAAAAAAACCACATTTCTTTTAAAAAAATCAGTTTTAGTTGGATTTTTTTGGTTTTATTTAAAAAAACCCAAAAAACCCTGAGCCCATGGGCTTTTAGAAAAAACCCCGGGTTTTTGCCAACCCTGCTTCGAACAAAACATACATGGGCACAAATCTGATAAGAAGGGAGAAATCTTCAGTTTGCTGAGTTCCAAAGTTAGGATCAAGTCAACTATACATAGCAACACTGCTACGTTGTCCAGAAGAAAGCATTTAACCTAGCAAAGATAACAGAAACTGCATTCAATACACCTACAATAATGTTACTTTTCCAAAGCTTTTAACATGGTAACCATCATACCCCCCCCCCCCTGAGGCTCAAAATCCTATGTACATGATCACACTTACAAAGGAAACTAACATTGCCCTTTATGACCCTTTAACTTCAAAGAAAAAAATAAAAAAAGAAAAAGAATCATATCCCCCCCCCCCCATGGAAAATTGCTCATTATGCCACTGAATAAAACCTACACAAAGAATAAGAGCAATCTAATAACATGATGGTTCATGTAAAGTAAGACAAAACAACGTAAGTAGAAGCACAAATTTGTAAATTACAGCAGACACGTGTTTCGGCGTTACAGGGAACGCCTTTTTCAATGCAAAAAAATAATGAGCTTATGGATGAAAAGACATCCGACAAAAGTCGACGTCTTTTGTCCCGACTTTTGTTGGATGTCTTTTCATCCATAAGCTTATTATTTTTTGCATTGAAAAAGGCGTTCCCTGTAACGCCGAACACGTGTCTGCTGTAATTTACAAATTTGTGCTTCTTCTAACGTTGTTTTGTCTTACTTTACTCATACCTGCCAACATTCAAAGAAAAAAATCCAGTAGATTTTTTAATGTAGCGCAATATCGCTTTTTTCCATGTTATTGAGGGGAAAATAGGGATTTTTTATTATCTCTTAAAGTACAATCGTATGCAAGTTCCTTGAGTCATATACACAGAGTTTAATTAATGAAAATATTAATTGGAAGAATAAAAGTTAAAGTAATACTTTTTCAATGAAAAGTTATTTAGGGAAAAAAAGAGTTTTAATTATCTGTAAAAATTCAATCATAGACAAGTTTTTTCAGGTCTTCAACAAGATTTAATTTACTTTTTTCGGCCACAAAGTGCCCGATAATAGCGGTCGTTTTGTGTACAGGAAGAAATGTTGTAACTAAGCAACATAGGCTTAGCGATGAGTGCGCGAAGCGAGATCGCAAATGTAAACAAGAACTGATGTTGCCAGATTCCAATGTGCTAAAGTTTCAAATTGAGTGGGAAACTTTCAAACCATGGAGTAAAAGCACTAAAACGATGTAAAAATTTATTTTAAAATGGTTTTTTTTTTTTCATTTTCGAGAAAATCCCTAAATGGAGGGATTTTTTTTTTTAGAGATTACTAAAAACCAGGAGATTTTCAATAAAAATCGGGGAGACCGGGAGAAATGTCAAAAATCCGGGAGTCTCCCGGAAAATCCAGTAGAGTTGGCAGGTATGCTTTACTATTCAGCACAAAGGTATTTATTTATCTTATGATGGTTCATGCTTGGCACCATTTTCTAGCAAAACAGTAATAATAAAACGAGATTACCAGTAGTGACAGCTCGTGTAATCTTTGGGGGTTGTTCCGGCCTCTTCGGGCGTCCTCTGTTTTTCAGTTGTGACACTTTGGTTTTCTGGTCTGTTTTTAGGGTTTCCTGTTGAAGCCTCAAGATTTCTTCCTCTTCTTTGCCAACTATCGAGACATCCACTACAAAGAAGGGAAGAGTTTTTCAATGAAGTTAAAAATTAAAACAGAGGAACAAATTTCGTACACAATGCTCTAACATTCATTCATCAGTAAATAGTTGGCATGAAGAAAATTTTTCTTTAAAAAATCAACTTGAGAGTATAAGTATAATCCAGTTAGCATCCTTGTAACAAATCCCACACAAAACACAAAAAATAAATGATGCAAAAATGACTAGCAATTTGCGATACACATGAAATGCAAACAGTTAAAGTTGCGTTTGTTGACCTCAACTGGTCAACCCGTGACTAACTGCAGCTTTCTATGATCTACTGGTCGGCCGCAGTTTAAGCTGTTGATTGGTTGATTGAATTGCTTGACATTTTTGACCAATAATAAGTATTTTTTTCACTGCGTGCTATTCGACTGACGTCATTAGCTGTCATGTAATCAACCAACTGGTAACTACTGGTCTAGGTCAGCGAATGTAGCCCAAGAGTTTTTAATTTAATACTTGCTTTCAAGTTAATTAAACTTTATGAATTTGAAAAAAATCGACAATTTTTTCAGTTTAAGATAAATTACACAAAAATGTTTTACAGTTAAGAATTTGAACGATTTTTTTTCTATATAAAGTCTCTGATATGATGTATTACTCTTCCAATCACTAAATTGATTGAATAAAAGATTTAGATCGATATAACTATTTTTCAAAAAAGAAAATAATCTAATTAAATTGGCACCAATAATGACAATAAACAAAGTCTTAAGCTGGTTTTAAAGTTAAATATAGTTTTTTTGTAAAAATTTATTTTTTAAACAAATGAATAAAATCAAAGAATTAAATGCTAATTCCTATAAAAGTTAGCAGTTTTTCAAACGAAGGAAGAAAGAAAGGAAAGGCAAGGAAAATGTTTCTTCCAAAAAAGTTATTAATTACTAAGAATTATTAAATTCTCTATACAGAAATAAAATAAAACAAATACATGATTAACCATAAGACAAAGTAGAACTAGTCATCTTAAACTTGGATACATCAAAGCAACTTTCATCCTTTAAAATAATTGAAATATTAAAAAAAAAAAGTTTGTAAACGGTTGAAATCTTAAACATGTAAAGCTATTTTCATACAAATTTTGGGTTTAAAAAGTCTGTTTCTACAAGTTGGGAAACATAAAAATTCAATTAAAACACTCAAAATGTTCTTCAAATTAACATAAACATTACTCAAAAAAAAAAAGGTAGAATATATATATATATATATATATATATATATATATATATATATATATATATATATATATATATATATATATATATATATATATATAAACATTCATCACATCCATGATTTCCTACACACTTAAGTGTTAAATTATTTAAAACTGACAAAGACTTTTTCTTTCTTTTTTTTAATTGTAATTCTTTTATTGCTGAATTGTTTAAAAATTTGTTGGGAAAATCCAATAAACAGAGATGTAGAGTATAGGACATGGGATGTCACGGATTTTAAATCAAAACATACTTTACTCACAGAAGATTTAATTCAAGTTTAGTTTTGCAATTAATAAGAACCTTACCTCCATCTGTTGTGACTTGTAATGGAGAAATATCTATGCCATTTTCAACATTTAGAGCTCTCTGTAATATGTTTAAGGTGCGTTGTCTTTCTTCTTTGGGAAGCATGAATTTATTTTTGTCTACCCTTTTCATCCGCAGGTTCGTCAAGACACATTCAAAATCTGGAACAAGATACAAGTGATCATTTCATATATAGATGTTAAAAGAATGCATTTTTTTTTTCATCAAATGAAAAAAGCAAAATATTGTGCACCAAATTGCGGTAATTTAAGGTGAGGGTGGACGTTGAAAATCACCAAAAAATGATTTTTATTCATTTTTTTTTTTTTTTAATTTTATAATATTGCTAGATCCCTTCCCTACACAAAGCCAAAAGAATTTTCCAATAAAATCAACATTTTAAAAAGTTATACATAAATTAATTATCATTAGAACCAAATATGGCTGCCATTTCGTGGTTCAAAATGGCCGCCGGAGACATTTAAATGCCCTTTAAACTGTTTGTTTACATATTACTACTTGTTTTTTCATCACTTTATATGATAAGCCACACTAAATAATATTATTCCAAGAAGATGCACTTCTACAGTTGCTTTAACTGTAACCGTATCTCTGACACAATCGACATTTGTTTACATTTAGCGACTGCGAGTTATAATTATTTTTCGAATCAACTTTTGTTGTTATTTCTTGTTGGTATCCGTTTTTTTGTTGTGATTTGTTGATTTTATTGTTATTATCTGTTACGTTGTTCTATATTAGTGATTGTTTTTGCATAGTTTAAATTTTTATTCAACATTTACGGTGAAATGGACTTGATTAGTTCACGCTACCGGAAACCTAAAGGTCGCCCTTCTAAGCGGCGAGCTGCTTGTGCTGCAAATGCTGCAAAACGTAAAAATGCAAGCACAAATCAAAATAACATTTTGTCGTCACCTGTGGATCAACCTAATTCTTCTAAATGTGCTGATATAAAGTCGCCTAGCAGCAGTATGCCCGAGAACATTACTATGATGTCGAAAGAAATGTGGAGCTCACTGTTGTGTGAATTGCCCTGCACTGAATGTGGGAGTAAATCATTAGATGTTTGTGCTAGCAACAAGTTTGGGTATGCATGTAAGATGGCAATTTTTTGCAAGGACTGTAACCATTGCTACTCTTCGGCCTTCAACACTCCACGAGAAAGTACATCAAAGAAGTTTCAACTGAACAAAAAACTCGTGGAATCATTTTTGGCAATTGGCAGAGGCTATGCTGCTTTGCAAACTTTTTCGATGGTCTTGGGAATACCAAATATGGATAAAAAGACCTTTGCTGCTTACGTAGAAACCCTTTCAAGTGAATCAAGTGAGACAAAAAAGAAGATTTTAAATGCCTCGAGGGATTACATTCGTAAAATAAATCTTGAGAATGGAGCAGTTGAAAATGATGGAGTCCTCGATATTTCAGTCTCATATGACGGTACGTGGCAAAAGCGAGGCCATACGTCGTTAAACGGGATTGGCATCGTTATCGACATGTTGACCGGTTTAGTCATAGACTACGAAGTTCTCAGCAAGTACTGCCCGGAATGCGTTTCTGCAGAAAGAGATTTGGGGAAGGAAAGCTGCGAATTCTATGTGTGGTTTGAGGGTCACAAAGGGACCGGCTGCCAGAAAAATTTCTTTGGCACCTCAAACAGCATGGAAATGCATGCTGCTGAGACCTTGTTTAGAAGAGCAACGGAACTCAACTTCAGATACGTTTCTCTTCTATCTGATGGTGATGCAAAAACTTTCACCCATTTGACTGAGCAAAACATCTACGATGATTTTGTGATAACGAAAGAGGAATGCATTAATCACGTGGCCAAGAGGCTACGAACTGGCCTGGAAAATAAAGTTAAAGAGTGGCGGGTGAAAGGCGTGACACTTGGAGGCAAGAAGTCTGGGAATTTAACTCAAGCCACAATTCAACGCCTCCAAAGTTACTACCGCAAAGCCATAAAAGACAATGCGCCGAACATTAAAAATATGAAAACTGCCATTTTAGCATCGTTGTATCACTGTGTCTCGACCGACAGCAAGCCTCAACACAGTAAGTGTCCGCAAGGAAAATCATCTTGGTGCTTCTATCAGAGAGCTTTGTCAAATCGCATGAAACCTCAAAGTCATAAGCATATGAAGACAAAGCTCTCTGAGGATGTTCTTGTAAAGATCCTGCCCGTTTATCAACGGTTAATAAATGATGAACTACTGTTACGTTGTACAGCTGCTAAAACGCAAAACCGCAATGAAAGCCTCCACAGCTGTATTTGGCAAAAGTGCCCAAAAGAAATATCAGGGTTCATACTGTATTTAGACGAAAAAATTCCATGACTTTTCCAAGACTTTTTCATGACTTCAATGAAAATTTTCATGACCTCGTTACACGAAGAGAATAGCACTATTTAATCTCAAACTTCGAGATATTTGGAAATGAGCATTAGCAAAACGTCTATATGAATGCCACAGCCTCATTGAAGCTCACTCGTAATGGAAAAAATATAAGTGCACACTTAAAAAAATTAAACTATTCTTATTTGTCTTTATCATATAAATTTAAGTAAAGTAAAAATGCGGTGAAGCGAATATGATGATGCTTAAATGTCTGATTTTTTTTTTTTTAAACAGGCAGAATGATATAGAAATTGACAAATGTTGAATGAATCATAACTAAGTTTCAATAAATTTGCTTCAAAAGTTACCTTTTAGTGTCAACAGTGCCTTTAATAACCCGCGTAATTTATCAGTATTTTGGTTCTTTAAAGTAAAGCCACATAGTTTAGTTCTTCATGTTTCTAAACAAGATTTTTTTAGAAAAAACCATTCAGCAAATGAATCAATCTTCAGATTCAAAAGTATATTTGTTTTGCTTACACATTTGCATATTTTCAAATGCATATAAATTAATAGGTTCAGAAATTCCAGAACGCGTTTAATTCCCGACATTGAACGTAATAGTGGGTAGAATGGATTAGTTTTGCGTGCCGTATGTTGGACACTACTGTTTTAGAGCATTAGAATTCCTCTTTTTCTGTATTCTATTGCCTGACTTTAGATCTTTATTTTCTAAAATATTCAACAAATTAAGATAAACTCTGATAAATTTAATAATAAAGTCCTTACGAGTGATGGAATCGAACTCGCATGCAATTGAATTGTTTTTTTTTTTTTTTTGAGTGGGCGTGGCAAAACTAAAAACGTTAAATTTTGCAACTACAGAATATGAAACATAAGAAATGTTGAAAATAACAGAAAATTAAAAATAAGTGATGTCCAGGCAGTAAAATCACACTGCAAAAAACGGCAAGCGGCTGCGACAGAAGTGGATGCAATGAGATTTCAAAATTTAGATTTGTTTTTTGGATCGTTCAATTTTCCATTTTTAATAGCTTTTATGTTCTATACTGTTAAATCACTCAAAATTTCTAATGCTCCTTTAGCTACTGTTCCTTTCTCTTTGTCCAGGACATTTTTCCATGACTTGAAATAAATTTCCATGACTTTCAATGAAAACTTCAATTTTCCATGACTTTTCCAGGTCTGAAATTCTGTGATTTGTTTTCCATGACTTTCCAGGATTTCCATGACCCGTACGAACCCTGAATATTCGTCACCAAAAAGAGGCTTGAATTGGCAGTTTTAGCTGCAGTGAGTGAATTTAATTTAGGGTGCACGGAAACTTTAACTCTAACATCTGACTGTAATTTGGCAGATGCATCTCTGGTTATTGCTCATCAAAAGGACAAAAGGCGTGAAACACAAAAAAACTGCGTTCAACTGCAGAAAGTAAACAGAAGCGTAATTTTAAAAAATATGCCAAAGTTTGTGCCAACAACCAGTTGAAAAAAAAAGAAGGTGTCACTTATTCAGCTGGTGCGTTTTAATTTGTGCTAAAAAATAAGAAACCAAAAAAGTTGCACCCATGCCTTAAATTACATTGGTTATGACCCTTACATGCGAAATGTAAACATCTTGTATAATAATATAGTAAAAGCTCTCAAACCTGAATTTAATTTCGCTTTGTCCATCTACTCCCTCAAATATTTTGTTCTACTCTAACGACAATTTCTGTCCCAAGTACTTACATTATTTCAAGTGTGTAAGATGAAGTGCTTCATTTAAGTTTCATTGTGAATAGCTGTATAATTGAAATCATTTACATCTGGTATAAGTTTTAATTGCCTGACATATGCTTTGTAAGCTGCAATACTTGATTTGATTATGAATAAAACTACTTTTGTGTACAACGGGCCTGTTTATACTAGAACATTTGTGTAAACTGTAAATAAATATCACATACATGCCTAACTTAAATTTGAATTCTAATACAAAAGTCATTGAAAACAAAAACTCGTACATTTTATTGTTACTTTTAAAATATAATGCATGAATATATGCAATTATAATAGTATTTTTCTACCATTTGGGTCTCCGATGAATACGCTGTGCAATGTTTTTTAGGATGAAACAACAATTTTTCTCTTTTTAATAAAAAATATATTTTTATGGAACCACATTTACTCAAGGTAAGTAATGTGTGCAAATATTTGGAATCTTTAACTTGAATTTATATTATACATGCACTGTAAAGTAATAAATTGTCGTTTTCTCACAATGTAGATTTTACACGACGCTTGATTTTCTAAATGTTCCCTGCGCAAAGTTATTTATTCAATATTCTTGCAATTTGGCTCAAATGAGATCAATAATGTTAGAAACAAATCTTGCTTATATTAAAGGTTCTATATGTATTATATTATGAGTTCTCAGAGCCATTTACAAGGGTCTCCGATGAAAAAACAACAAAAGCTTTTTTTCTTTTCGAAACCTATACTGCTAAATTTCATTGGTTGAAAATACAATTTTTTTTTAAAAAATGTAAAATGCATTTTTATGGAACCACATTTTCTCAAGGTAAGTAATGTGTCAAGATATTTGCAGTTTTGACTTGAATTTGTATTACCCATGCACCATAAAGTAATAAATTGTCGTTTTCTCACAAAATAGATTTCGCACAACGCGCAATTTTCAAAATGTTCCATGCGCAAAACTTTTTTTTCAATATTTTTGCAATTTGGCTCTAATGAGATCAAAAATGTAAGGAACAAATCTTGCTTACATTAAAGGCTCTATCTGCATTATATTATGAGTTCTCAGGGTCATTTACTACGAAAAGTCAATATTTTCCGTAAAAAATCAAGTAAAATTTGATGTAAAATTTTTTATGAACAAACTATTGTTAAAAATTTATGTTGAAGAAGCAACTTTTGTTTTATTAGATGTAAACTATGGTTTAAAAAAAGAAAAATGAAATTTAATTAAATTTTGCGACGCAGGGAGCAAATTTTAGATTTGGTTTAAAAAAGTTTAAAATTTAATAAATATTTAAAATTTTTGATATTTTTGAAAAAAAAAAGTGAGATGTCTTTATTCATTTAGAAATACATCAGGGTACAAAATTTTAAGTATGTCACTTAAAAAATAATTTTTTTCATTTTCAACATCCACCCTCCCCTTAAGGTGGAAACGCTGAATCGGTGTAATTGTCGCATCTTGAAAAATATGTGTCAAAAAAACTTTAAATGCTGAAAAAACCCTGCACTTGAAACCAGTTATTAACTCAACCATAGTACATCAGGGCATCAAATATCCATTAAAACGCATTTAAAAAAGAAACTAGAAAAAATTAACCATCTATACACAAGTATGGTTCTATCCCACCTCTTTTTTGGGGGAAATCAGATGCAGGTTTTTTTTTGGAAAAAAATCTTTACACAGAGAAAATTTTATAATCACACTTACGATCCAGAATGAGCAAAGATATTTCTGTAGGAAAAAGTTAAGTTTTCACGATTTTTTAAAATGATTCCTTTTTTGAGAGTACAATTTATGTTATCTGTTGCTTTTATTCTGAACCAGCATCAATAAAACACAGGTTTTTTAACTTTTTGCTTCGTTACATTCTATTTGAGATTTTAGATTCTTTTTTTTCGTAAAAAAGAACTCTGATTTTCTTGCTATATAACTATACGAAAAATTCGTCAACAGGGAATAAAGCTTTTCCTGCACTTTTCAAATAGTTGTATATTCACTGTAATTAAATCTTTTAATTAACAGTAGATAGCATATGATTGAATAAGAATGTGTCAGTATGTATTATTTTATTTCTTAGGTAAAAGGGCTGGACTAAAATCCGGGCGATAAAAGAAAAAGCAGAAAGGCCCACGCCCAAAAAATTTATTTCCAAAGAGGTAAATTCCACTGTACACGTTCCCACACGTGTACAGTGGACGTATACACGCATATATAAGTGTATATACACACATATACGGGTATACACGAGTTAATTCGTGGATACATCTAGTGCGTGTCTGGTACGTGTCTACTCACATATATATATATTGTGAAGAACGAGTATATACGTATGTACGTGCAAACACGATTATGTCCCGTATAGACGTATATAAGTACATTTACGTGTGTACACCAGTTCATGTGTGCCTGCAGAATGAGCAAAAGCTCTTGAGCAAAAATCTAAGGAGTGTGAAAGAGGAGGATAAGAAGCAAAGAGTTATAAGAAACTTACGTTCGCTGAAGCGCTACATGCACACAAAGCCAGAAACTGATGGATGCAAACAAATCGCAATTTTGTTACACAAAGATGATTTTAACCAACATTTTAGTTTTTAAGAAATATTTAGAGCAGTTGGTAAAAGTTACATCCTGTACTAGCTCTAATACAAGCATCGCAACAAAGGCGCAGCGACAGATGAAACTTTTTCCAAAGTCTCGTTATTGCAAGAGAGTGCTTTGTGATTGCGACGCACATGTATTACAGTAGCAGGCCGCAAATTTCATCAATCGCTTTAAAACTTTCTTGAGACCTACAATGTTGTGTTAAATTTTCTTTGTGTGTGTGATATATAAATTTGTGATCTGTTTTGCATCCATTAGTTTCTGGCTTTGCATGCATGTAGCGCGTCAGCATTGTGTTTGCGACCATACGTTCCTTATGATTCTTTCTTCTTATCCTCCCCTCTAACACATTTTAATAATTTGCCTAAATGTTTAAACTCACCCTGTTTACTTGTATATCATATACTTGTATGTAAGTGTATACTTGAGTACGTACGCGTATATTCGTGTCTACCCGAGTATATAAATGTTTATACATATACGAGTATAAGCGAGTATGCACGTGTATAGTCGAATGTATATCTGTATAGATTAAAAATACTTGCAGATACTCATATACGTATTTATTGGTGCATTTATGTGAATACGTCTATATACGTCCCTACACGAGCACATGCATATACTCGTAAATTTAACCCCGTTTAGTGTAAAAACAATACATATTAAGTGAAATTACTATTTTAATTTATATCTTCCTTATACTTAACGATTAAGTGCCATTAGATGAACAATATTTGTTAAGCCTAGTATTATGACCACTTTACCACATCTTACTTAAGTTGTTCTAAAAAATTATCTAAAAGAGATTCAGCTAACTGCTAATGAGTAAGAGTTCTTGAGACATGTAGGAAGCTTCCTATCGAGTCAATCTGTTCATAATTCTAACAAACAAAATTTCCCAAGGAAGTTAAAAGAGGTGTTTAGATTTTAAATCTTTTCATATTCACACAAAATATTTTTTTTTCACCAAATAAAATTTTGCCAGTTGCAAAATTTTGTATTCAAAATGGAATTTCTAACTGCCCTACTCTATAATAAAATTTTTACATTAATTCAAACATTTATTTCCAAGTTATAGCCATTTATTTCACGAATGACCACTTTACTCCATTGACCACTTTCCCCCACCAGACCCTACTATTCTGTTTTCAGTACTGAAAAGTGGCACCCATCAGTAATGATATCCTTTTTCAAAGAGCAGGTGCAACAAAGTAAGAGCAGGACATTACTTCCAGGAAACTTCCTACAATTAACAAATATAAGTGTTTTAGGGCATCTTCTTTTAGGGGGGGGGGGGGTTTAGGGCACAAAAGCATCTTAAAAACTTGAAGGTATGTCAAGGGGGATAAGGTGGCTATAAAATCCAGGTGTTTCAAAGAAAGTAGATAATATATATAAGAATTTTTGGAAAAACTACACATTGATTGGTTCATTTACATTACTTTACCAAAGAACACATTCAGTTTTAATTCAATTTATGTTTACAATGAGTATTTAGTTTTATATGCATCATACTTTCTTACAATTTGATTAGCACAAAAACAAATGGGAGTTCCAGATAATAGATCAAATTTAGAAAGAAAACATAATATATATATTTTTCTTTATAAATTTCTGAGAGCTAAACAAATAAGGCTCAAGCTATTATAAGGCTTGAAAAAGGTTTTACCTGTCTGATCATAAAAATCTGGAATATATATGTCAGGTTCTTTATCACTCATCCACTGTATTTTAAACCTCTTGCTGCTTTTGTATACATTTTGTGCAGTCCTACATACAAAGAAACTTCCTAAAAATAGTAAAAAAAAAAGAATTGCTCAGTCATCAACAAAATATACATAAGCATCAGTAGTATCGTTTTATACAAAAATGAGAAACTTTTGGATATAATGAAAAGACAGAAAGCAAAATTTACATATTAAACAACCAAGCAGTCAAAAAAATATTTTAAACATAGTTTTAGTTTTGAACAGTCATGAAAAAACCCAAATGTTTTGAGATCAACCTTGAAATGTTGAATTTCATTTTTGTTTCAAATAGTTAAAATCGGCTTTAAAATACGTAATTATACAAAAGCAAATGCTGTCTCGACTAAAGGAAAGAAACAGCTGCAAGTTATATTCACTGAATTCTGATTAAATTTTAAAGCATGAATTTATGATGATTTGCTTTAGCTTGCACTCATCTCTTGCAGTTGTTACAAGCTTTCTACCCTACTTACTTTTACTACTACCTTTTACTTTCAGGATTATATTCCTTTAAAATCATAGAAACATTAAATTGTGAAGGGGGTAAAATTACTTACACTGTTAAAAATTCAGGAAGATTTTCTGGTAATTCTTACTGTAAAATGGCAGACTTACAGCATCGCTGATTTTTACGGTAATTTATACCGGAGAAATAAGCAATCCCAGCTCCAATTGGTTGCTGTGGCCTACCGAGGAAACCGTAAAATTTTACAGTAACATTTGATTTTTATGGTAATAGTTACTGGAAACATGGATGCCAGTAACAATTACCGTAAATTTTCCGGAAAATTTTTAACAGTGTACGTTCATTGGGTAAAACTTCAACATTGATGAAATTAGAAAGCGAAACTTCATCTAAATACATAATTTCTACATTACTCATTCCCATCATTTGAGATTGATAAGAAATTAAAATAGTTGTTAATTATCTTTATGAAAAGTGCACTGGTAGATATCAGCCATTGAGAAGGAGTACTAATGGAGGGAGCCATAGCAAATGTCTCAGTGAAATAAGTTTGGGACCCAATGTTTCCCAGGTCAGGTGACTTGTTTGGCTGGGAAGTTGTCGCGTTTTGGCACGCAATCGCTCTTTTGGCATTAAATATTTTTCAGACAACGAGACGGCGCTTATCATGAAATCGGGTCTACAAATCAGAGCAACTCTGGCTCCAACTCCTTTGCCGCATAATAATAAATAAATAAATAACGGATACTAATACAGGCCTATCATTCAAACTTCCTCTCCCCACTTCTTTCCGGATTTTTAGTTTCAAGTATTCTGTTATTGACTGAAAATTTTTGGATTCATATGTATTGTAATCAATGGTTTGAAATGATTTCATACGCAGGCATACTAGTATTTAAACTGAAGCATAAAAATAGCAAATCTTTATTCTTGCGCATCTGCTGTTCACAGGAGCTTGGCGAGAAGATACTCGCCAACAATGCAAATGTACACAAAATGCTTAAGAGCCGTTAAAATAATTACTAGTTAAGTTAAAACGTGTTTTTATTGAACTAAAATGTTATTTGCACTCAAGATATACAATGTTTTATAACTTTTATAGGTAAAATAAGTACAAAAATTTAAAAATTATAGGCAACTTTGGAATATGTACTCGTTGAATGCATATAAATGTTATTTTTTCTTTATTTAGAAGTAAAAAACATTCGACCATGCTAGGGAAAAGTTACTGGACCTCCTGGTGTGGCTTTTTCCTCACAGTTTACAATGCTAGAATACTGCACTATTACTATAAATCTAATTTTTCCCTTCTACAGTTAAAGGTTGTTATCATGCACGGCTTCAGCTAATGAAAACTTCCGGTCAGCGGTTACGGTCAACTCGAAATTGCTTCCCAGGTCACATGGTACTGTTGCCGTATCGGGATAGCAGGGTTGCACTCTCCCCATCTATTCCTTCTCAATGATATCATCGATAAAATCATTAACTATTTTATTACATCCTAATCACCATTTTTTTAAAAATGGATATGCCTTCTATCACCTAATTCTAGCTACTAATCACCAGTCATAATATGATGCTAATTTCATGGCCCATTCCATTTCATTTGTAGAAATAAGAAATCCAACAAGTCGAGTCCCATCGCCATTCGTCATTCCGAAAAACATAATTTGAATCCGAGACATCAAAATTCAAATGAATGCAGGATGTTTTTTTTTTAAATTTTGTTTTCACTTTAATGGACTGAAAAATGCACCAGTGACATTTGTTATTGAGCTTCCAAGAATGACATATGTCAGTAAATAAGTTTTGCTAATTGCTCGATACTTTGGGGTCCTTTTGAATAGCCTACCGGTCAACCTGTGTGGTTGATCACATCAGAGTTACCAATATCAGTGGCCAGTATTCGGTCATTCTGATTGTGGTTGCTCTATCCACGATCCCACTTAATTCTTATAAGCCGTGGCAATCTCTGAAACCCATGGCAACAAAGAGGGCGCTACAAGGCACCCCTGTTTCCATTTCTTCGTCATTGATTGGAAAATGCAGGGGTACCCAGTGGCGCCTCTTGCGGTCAAAATGGGCGACGTCCAATCAAAAATAAATAAACTTTGAAACATCATACTTGCCAACCTACAAAGAAAGAAAAACAGGAGATTCCCCTAGAGGTATATAGGCGATTCACCAGCGACATATCTTCGCAACAGAATTATTAAATTATGTTTTTAAATAACATGAATACTAAATTTAAAGTGTAATGGGGATTTTTCAAAAACGTAAGCTAATTGGTAGCAGCAAGAAAAATATGCTGCAAAAAGGAAAAAACAAGGAGTGAATTTGCTTAAAGTTTCGTACATTCGCCAGTCTCTACCAAAAATGTAGCTACAAAAATTTAATTACTAAACTCCGAAAAAAGAAAAATCAATGTATAATTAAAATAAAATACAAATTAAGTAGGTATAGGGTAGCACACACACATGTTAAAATAACTTCAAACATTCAAAATAATTGAAATAATTTCAAGATGCAAAAGGATTGAAATCTGCAGCAATTTTCGGCAAAGCACGTGCTTCGTTGAACATGCAAAGTGGTAAGCTTCCAAAAAATTAATTTTAACAAAATGAGTTATTAACTGGAAAAATTCTTATTCCCTGACAATGGCAGACAAGAAAAGGGCGCCATCTATTGACAAGAGAGTGAAACTTTTTAATGATTGACTGATAAAAGTGCAAAAACGGGAGAAAATCGTAAAAAACGGAAAATCGGGAGATGGAAGCAAAAAACGGGAGTCTCCCGTTAAAAACAGAGTTGGCAAGTATGAAACATTGACATTGATTGGTGGATGCATGAGCTGCATTGAAATGCTGACGTTTATTGGTGGATGCATGAGCTGCATCGGTTTACCACAGAAAAGTCAAAAACTGTCAAGGCTCGTAAGCGTAAGAAGAAATTCAATGGGACCACACTCTATCACAAGTACTTTTGGTCAAATTGTAGTTACTTAAACAGACGAGTGCTGCAAAGTCTCTTCTAGACAGGGTTGGCAAGTTTCTGCCGAGGCGGTTAAAACCACTGGTAGAAACCGGTTAAAACCGGCATGGCAAAAACCACTTTCTGCCACTTTGCGGCAGAAACTGGCAAAAACTCAAGAAATGAAAAATAAATTCTTGATATACAATAAAAAATGCATGGAAAAAATAAATAATTGTTAACCAATGCACTTGTAATTTTATTACAAAATTATCACAATTCAAAATCAAATGTTACATTGTTTGGACCCTGCATTTGCCTCTTAGAAAAGGTGGTTTCAAAAATCTAATCAGGTTCTCACTTTAATATGCACAAATGAGAAATTTTAGAATATTCTTGAAACAGAAGCAAGCAATGTTCGTGAAACTTTCATCTATTGTATAACTGGTCCACCATGTAGTAACTGGGGTTGTGATAAAAATTTGACTGGAAAAATAAGTTTTGAGAAGTGGGGCCAATTTGTTTCGCAAAGCTGTGATATTAGGTACAAAAGCTAGGCAAGTAAAATTCTGGCACTTTCTTCTTGAAGCACATGACATGATAATTTCAATTACAAACAATTTATGGGAAGCATATAAGTGAGCAAATTACAATCAGTAATGCCTGTTTAATTTTGTATGTTACTCCTCTTTCCTAAGCACCCCCATATGATTTTTTTATCCTTTGTTAAACTAATCCAAATACTACGAGCCTCTGCAATTGAAAAGTTCCCTTTCTGAACTAAATCAAGGGCACTAGCATTGGATTTTATTTTATTTTTTAAATGATGAAATGTTTAATTTTTTAATTTACTCAAATATCATTTACTAATTACTTGAGTTATTAAAGACATTATTCATTTTTAAAGACAGTTTTTGCCAGTTTCTGCCGGTTTTTACCGGTTATAACCAGTTTCTGCCACTGGCACGGCAAAAACTAGTTTCTGCCGGCAGAAAGCCAACCCTGCTTCTAGAACTTCAATTTAAGCTCCGACTTTTTGCCAGCCAAAAAAGCCACAGGTTCGGCCAACTTCATACAGTGACACTCTGTGGTCGACAAATTGCTCAACCAGCAAAGCAAACAGAAAGCCATGGAATACGACCGGTCGGCTACCGGACAGATTCTAAAGCCCAGCTAGCCCGAGTCAACCCCGATCAACCCATCAGCTCAGTCGAACACGACCCGGGATGATCATTTTACTGTCTGACCACGGATTGTATGGAATTGGCAAACATCCAGTTAAGGCGACTCCATCCGAATGAGGGGGAAAATAAAAATTTTATGCACGTATTTCGCTCATTTGAATGTGTTATGTACAGAATATCAAACGCCATTAGCGAAGATATCTGCCATATTCTAATACTGTCTAACACTAAGCAGAGTGAATATTACACATTACAAGGAAAGAGACTTCTGCTATAAAAAGCTTTTGTTTAAAAGTCTAAAATAGTTGGTAAGTTAAAGAAATTACAATGTACGTTGCAAAACAGGATGGATGAACATTTAACTTCATACCTGAATATTCTATATAATACACCCATTCGGACATGAGGGAAAGAAAGCACCATGTTACAAGATAGCCACACACCAAATACCACACAAACCCTCTGTGATCTTACTTCTTATATCCCACAGAAAAAACACAGTTGATGTCTACTCATGGCGCCATCTACCGGACAGTGAGACAAACAATGAGAAAATTGATACGTAGATATTTATGATGACAATAGAGGGTTGTTTAAATGGCAAGACCAATTATGTCTGAATATATTATACAACAGAATGAGGCTCTGCTTAATTTAGAGGCTAACATACATCTGAAAAATCTGACATCCCTGAAAGCTAATAGATGTTTCCATTTCTGCGTGTAAACCAGGGTTGGCCGAATTGGACCCAATGGGTTTTTTTTGAAAAAAACCCATTTAAAAAAAACCCATTATTTAATCCACTTTTGGGTTTTTTTAAATTTTCTGAGGAGTTTTTAAAAAAATTAATTAATTTAAATACTTTTACAATTTAAACTTCTTTTTTATTTGTTCTTCACCACAGACAATGAACATAAAAAATGAATTTTGAACTTGAATAGTACTTCTTAACTCTTAACGGCATTAAAAAAATACTTCAGATTTTAAATAAATGTATTTAACTTTTTTCTTTAACTGGTCAATAAATAACTCAAATTATATTGACCAAGTCCTGTCAGTCTGATTTTCTCAATATTTGTAGATTGTACAGAGGAAACTAATTTAGTTAAAAGGCTTTCATGTGAATTATTTTCTGCTAACCAACACATCACAAATCTCGAATAAACACAAGGTATATTTTTTAGAAATAAACAGATTTTTCAAACGGTCGACAGAAAACAGAACAGGTGCAGTATTTTCATTATCTTACGAAAAAGTTTAATATTTCTTACTCTGTACACAGAAATAGAAAAACATGCAACATACAGTTCAAAGAAATATCTTGATTAAGCTGGAATTCAGTAAAAAGGGATTCAAACTACTTGAGGTTCTACAGTAGTTTTACATAACAAAATAAAATACATTTAAGTAAAATGCAAAAAAAAAATGTAGTAATTAAAAACGTACAATAGATTTTATCACTTGAGAAGTAACTTTACCTTAACTGTTGGTAATAATGAAAATTAAAAAATCTGAAACTTCACCATTCTTGGGTTTTTTCGTCTTTTATATTTTTCTCCAGAAAACGCTGAATTTCAACTAGTTTTCCAGCTTTTTTTATCCGAAGACAATTTTTGCACTTTGTCCATATACTTACACTCCAATATTCTACAAGTACCCCACATTTTCCCTAAAAAAAGACAAAAAAAAAAACCCACATTTCTTATAAAAAAACCAACTTTAGTTGGGTTTTTTTGGGTTTTATTTAAAAAAACCCAAAAAACCCTGGGTCCATGGGCTTTTTTAAAAAAACCCGGGTTTTTGCCAACCCTGGTGTAAACCGGATGTTTGCCTTTCCATACGATCCGTGGTTGGGCAGTACAGGAAAACACAACTTACCGATTTCGTTTCTGACGGCGAGGAACTCGCCCTTGTTGAAGACCACTATCTTGTCTTCCGGCAGCTTCACGATCGGCTGCCTCAGGATGGCGGGGATGATGGTGGGAGGAGGAGGGGACTGGAACGGCTGGTGCTGGAGTCGGACCCTCTTGCTGGCCCTGGAGTCGGCGTCCCCCTGGTCCGAATGACGCTTCAACTGCCTCTTGGGGCTCCTGGGCGGCGGTGGTGCCGCCGCCGCCGACAGGTGGGCAGCCCGCGGCTGCTTACCGGAGCGAGAGTTCGTGGTGGCGGCGGTGGGTGCCTCCTGCAACAGCACCGGTGCAGTGCTGGCCTGAGGCCCATCCTGGTTCTGTGGCGCAGACAGAACCGGCGGTTGAAGAGAGTTCTTCTTGCTGGGTGCGGTGTTGGTGGTGGCGGGAGTGGGGGTGGAGGGAGGGGTCTTGATGGCCTTCCGCTCGGCGGCGGTGGGGGTCCTGGTTTTGGGAGGGGTGGCGGTGGTGGGGAGTGGAGGGGGCACGTTGCGGGTTGTCCGCCTCTCCGTGGGGGGCGAAGTTTTGTCTGTGGAGTTTGTGGGAAGCGGTGGCCCACTCCTGCGGGCTCGACCCGCCTTCGTGGCGCCGGCGGGTTGGCGAGATTTCTTGCTTTCCTGAGTGGATAACGATTTGGCCATCTGCTTGTCAGCCTTGGGTGAACACTGTCAAAGAAGAAAACATTTCAGTTTAGTCGTGTCAAAAAGCTGCACCATAGACTAATAATAAGAGTAGACCGAGCTTTCCCAGACTTGCTGATGAAAAAGATGGTTCAAGGATACATCATGTGACTGGTGGGAGGCTTGGCGAAAACTTTGGCGGCATGGTTGCTAGACGGCAACATTATCTATAGTTTGGCACTCGGCATGTATTTTAAGACGTAATGTGTTTTCATTATAATTTTTTTCAAGTAACTTTTATTTCATTCAGAATTGCTACGTCAGCGTTGGCTTAAACATAATGACGTAAACGTTTTGTGTTAACGCAAAAATGTACTGATCGGTATCTTAAATTGAAATCGTAAGTAAAAATCTTACCGTTTGCCGATTTTTTTTGCCCGCTTGCATCTTTTATTGCTTAGAGAGTTATTGAAATTGAATAAAGAAAATGCACAATACGATCTAAACGAAAAACTCACTATATTAACAAAATATTTACAACTTAGAATAACAAATTTACAAATCGGACTCCATAACAGATCATTCTTCCGTGTTCCATCAATTCCATTTATTTTATCTCTCTCGGGCGTTGATCGTCTGCTACGATCAAAGCCCGCTGTTGCTAGGATATCCACCAGTCACATGGTTTGGTTTATGAGCAGCAAAAGGGTTGCCATAGCTCGGCCTTTTCTTATTATTAGTCTATGAGCTGCTCAGCTTGGGACTAGAAGTTGTGTAGATTTCAGTGCCATAACGTAACAATCATTAATTTGAGCTACTGAACTAGAATGGCAATGCAAACAAAACATACCGCATAAAAATTTTACTCGTAATATTACAATTGAGGCAGTGAGAAGCAAAGGGATGTAAGTGGCAAATCAAAAATTTGAATATAACCAGTACACATGGTGGGTGAACCTCTCCTCTGTCTTGGGGCAAGAGATGGTACTAGTAGCCCTGGTAGTTGCTGCTATACAGCATGATTTAGAAAAAATTTCAATGCAATCCTACCTAGGATGTTATCTTTAAACTTGCTTTACTCAAAACTTGAAAATGTCCAGTTGTATCCCTTTGCTTCTCCCTGCCTCAATTATAAAAGGCAAAAAATACTGAATAATGTATACAATGACAACATATAATAAAAGTTGAAAAACTAGTTATGAAATTTTCCGTACATCTGATCAGTTGTAATTGGTTTTCAAACCTAAATTGTGCTTAGTTAAGAAACAATTGTTTTATAAAATAGTGATTAAGTCTTTCTCAAAAAAGCAACGAAGTATATTACGCTAGATATTTCTACATTAATTCAAACAAAAAGGGGATCAATGAAAAAAAAATAATAATAATAAATTTAAAAAAAAAAGTGCAAAGTTTTTTGATTGAAGGAAGATTTAAGTTTGCAGATTTTTGGCGCTTTATTGTAACATGACTACTGCTGAATTAATTACGAGATGAAGGCTAAACTTATATAACTAACTGTATCCTCTTAAAGGATTACATAGCGAGTTCATAAACAGGACTGACTAAATTAACAGTTGCTGAAGATCAAATAGTCAATTAAACAAAGTTTCAATCAAGTTATAATAAATTGTTCTAATTAGTCAGAGAATATTCACATGCAAAAAAAAAAAAAAAAAAAAAGAGAATATTTAGCTCAGGTAGAATGAAGGGATTTATTATAAAACACATTCAGGGTATCTGCTACATTTCGAGTTTTTAAATCCATGACTTCTGTTCGCAACTTTCCATGACTCACAAGATACAATTTTTCCAGAAAAAAAAAAGTTTTTCACAAGAATGTCTAAATTAGTGTTTTGTGAAAATTGAATTGTAGCCAACAGATCCATACTTTGGATATAAGTTTCTAAAAATTCAAATTACGGGAAATGTAACTAGCTCTCTCAGCTTCTATTATAACTAAAAAACAATTTATGCAACAATGACTAGTGACACACATGAAATAATTCGTTTCAAATTAATTATTTTGCTACCAAGGACACATTAAATATATATCTGCAATTTTTGAAATTATTTCTTGGATTCCAATAAATCATACAAAATCTTTCAATAGGTAAGAATTTACATGCAAACAAACTTATTATTTTTTCCATGAAAAATGATTTTTCAAAATAAAAGAAACTTTAAACATGCAGCAATAATTGTGTAAAACTACTAATGAACAGCAAAACATTTAAACTTTACTTTTATTTCTTGTTTCTTTCGGATTTATTTGAACAAATATTTTATTTTATAAAATAAAAAATAATTTTTTTTTTTTTTTGCTTTAAAGCTAGTGGTTTTCTAAAAAATCTGTGACTAGCAATAATTTAGTAATTACTAACATTAAGTTTACAATAAATGAAATAAATAATCAGGAAAAAATAAAATATTAAATTAAAGTACTTAATAATTAACTTACCAGACATTCCCAGATATATTATGACCTAACTTTTAGAATAGGCTACAAATGTTTTTTAAAACTCTGAATTCGTAATTTTTGCAACATTTTTGGACTTTTTAAAAATTTTACACATGAAAATTCTCCGGTTTCTGTTTGAAATCAAGATGTCTTAAACATTCTTAAAGAAGTCTTTAGACCAATATTATTTTCTAAAATCTTCATTAACTTAAGAAACCGCTGAAAATTAATGATAATTTTTACGAGTCTTTTGAAGCGACATAGAAGCAAAAGACTTAAAATTTTCGAGTCGAATGAGAGCGGCAAAATTAGAAGTCTACAAGTTACAAGAGCTACACAATTAGACATATAAGGAGGGTTACAAATAATGCTTAACACATAATTAGAAATGTCCAAGCAGTAGAATCATATAGTAAAGAAAAACGAGCGACCTAATGCGTACGATTCAATAAATATGAATATTCTTGAACTCGAGATCCATGACCAGTAGTCAGTTTTCATGACAGGGTGGCAACAGGAACTGTGAAAAAAAGTTCCCTGACTTTTCCCTGATTAAGTTCACCAAATTTCCCTGATTTATATTATCAATGTTAATGCTTTCATTTCTTTGCTGTACATACTTTCTTTGCATTGCATATTAAATAAAATGCAGTGTTTAAAATGTTTTAAACTGTTAAAATATATTTTGAAAAGATGATCCTTTTTTTTTTTTAGTTAAAGCAGCATATTAAATTATCTACAGGGAAATATTATAGGGAATCTAAAACAAATACTTTACCTCCAGAAACCAATTAACATAAGAGTTCTATGAAATTATTAACACCACTCTTAAAGACATATCTAATCATGATATAACTAAAAAGTTTATATGGAAATATTTTGAACTGAATTTTCAAGGAGTGTAATTGTTGCTGCAAGAATAACAAGTAATAGTAAAAGTATAGAAGTAATGTAGTTTTACTTAAGTAAATAATAGACATATTTATGTAAAACAAATTGAAATCTTTTAACAACCAGTCCCCATATTGAACTATTCTCTAATCAAGAAGTTTTGATGAATGAATGAATACAGAGTTTTAACTATTAAAAAATAATAAAAATATTTACTTTTGTACACAACTCAATCTCAAATGATTTCATTACTTGGCGAAAACGAATCTTAGATTACTTTTGTAACAAACAACATTGAAACGCAAAAATCAATTATTAATTTCAAAATATATATGTACATATACTTGGTTCTAAAAAAAATAATTTTACAGTCCAAAAAAAAAAAAAAAAAAAAACCTTTGCATAATCTGAGACGACAGCAAATAATACAATAGCAAAAAACCCAGTTGATTTTCATTTGACATTCAATTTTAGCAATTAAATTAAAAATGCCAAGTAATAACTTTTAAGCTTTTATCAGTATTAATTTAAAAAACAAAGATTTTTTCCTAAATCATGATTACACTACACTAATTACTTCAAGACAATGAGTAAATTCAAGGGAGCTAAGTCATTAAGGAAGGCTTCCTCTTTGCCTGTCGGGTTGCTTATTTTACGTAGCATGGAACGCGTGGAAGGATAATTCAAGCTAATTAAATCAACTTTCCCGGAAATTTTTTTTATTTCTTCGAATTTCCCTGATTGATTCAAGTTTCCTGACTTTTCCCTGCATAATTTTTGAACATTTTTTGCCGAAAATCGAGACTTTCCATGACCATCTTCGATCATAGTCGAAATACATGACTTTCGCCGACTTTCCAGGTGTGTAGACAGGGACACTCTGTACATTTGTGGTAAAAAGTAAGAATTAAATACACCAACATTTAACATGATTCCTCATACACTAAAAAAGAAATAACTTAAAGCATGGCATGGGCAATTTCTGATCAGAGATATTTTAATAAAGATATCTTAATTTTACAGATTGAACAACAAATTTTTTATTATAACAAACTCTGAAACTATGACTATGAGCAATGATACATCAACAAAAAGAGCAGAGGTAAAAGCAAAAATGCTCCTCCCACTAAATTCATTAACACTATGTTGCGATTTGCCGTAAGAGGGCGTGTTCCTCACCTATTTAAGCAAGTTGTCTTGTATCTTTTGGTTTATGTTATGCTCATGTTGGTGTGATGTTATGTTACATCAGTTGAAGGGAGCCGCCAGCCCTCATAATACTGGCAAGAACGAGCACTGCCTCGTTATCTTCATTCTCTTTTAAGTTTTAAATAAAAGTTAGTTTTTAAATTAGTGTTGATTTTTGGAACCACCGATAAAGCTACACAAGTCAAATTTTATACACTAGAACTATGGCGATCTTTGTATACCTAGAAATTCGGCGGGGGGTCATTTTGATCACCGAGAAGAAAATTTGCATAGTTTTCCATATAATACAAAATACAAAAGTGACGACCAGCAACAGGCTCTGGGCCCAGCTAGACTGGTCCTAGTCAATTTACAATCCCCAGTGAAGATCAATGGCCCTCTTAAAACTATCTACTCCCTTGCTCATTACCACCTCTTCCGGTAAACTGTTCCAAGGTTCCACTACCCTGCTAAAATAATCATTTTTCGTAACATCCATGTTAGCCTGAGAACTTCTTTAGATTTATTTGAAATAGATCTATTGATAAACCCAAGCATCTTATTGGCTTTGTTGCTAGCAATGCTGCACTGTTGGCTAAACTTTAAATCCTGACTTATTAGGACCCCCAGATCAGTAACTTTGTCTAAATAATGTTGTACATTTCTGAAAATTAGTTAAAAATAAACATATTTAGAATAAATGCAGCTTATTTAAAGGATGCAGAGATTTCAAGAATGTATATCAAAGCATTTAAAAAAAGCTTAATAACCCTCAAAATAAGCGGCGGTTTCATTTGCATTTCAGAAACTAGCGACTAATGCTCACTTTCAATCACAAAAACATTATAAATGCTTCATGTTCTTGCAGTGCTACATTCTAAGAGGCATTTCTTAGGTTCTGCTCAGCTTCAGCATCAGTAAATGTATTTGCATTCCAAAAGGGTCAAAATGACACTTGCCCACATTTTTAGGTATAACGCTTAAGTTTGGGTTGAAAAAGAGACCAATATTCTTGAAATCTTTATACAGTAGAAGACCGTTATAACGCACACCTTGGGACCAGAGCTTTTGCGTTATACAGGTTTTGGGGTTATATAGGTCATTTCACAAATTTTGAAACTAATATTCAGAATATATATTAGCACTTCAGAATTAGTTCTATCTGCAATGAGTATTAAAACACTAATTATACAACTCATCATTCACAAATAAATATGCTTTACAATTAAAAGTGAATTATCCTGCACTTCTACTAGCTTCATAGTTTGCATAACAGCTGCATTTTCAAGAGCCATATGATATTTTTTCTTTACTGTGACTATTAATTTTCATTTAAAAGCTTGGAATTAACCTGGAAAGATTAAAAACTGTTCCAAAATTAAATTTTCGTAACAATTTTTATGTTAGCAAGGCAAAACAAAGGGTTTTTTTAAACTTAAAAACCTATTGCTTACTTCTGAAAAGTTGTGTGGTTTATAGAGAATTGCGTTATATAGGTATACTACTGTATTATTAAGCAGCGCGATTAGTTAGGAAAAGTCAAAAAAGAATTCAGCTTTTTATGAAAATACAGAGGAGCAGGAAGCAGAAAAGGTTTGCTTGGGGTCAAAGTGACCCCTTCCGTATTTCTAGTGTTAACAGTTTGTTTCTAGGAGAACTCAGAACTATGCAGACCTTTATAGTGGAAAACCCCAGTAATTTGCTCCGATTTTTCGAGTGTTTTTAACTTCTCGGGGGGAATTGGAGAGAAAGGTTGAAAGTAAAAGGCTAACCTGCACTATTTCCGTGTGGTTGGAAACTGCCACCGAGAGGGGACTGTCGTCACATCCATTGGTCTCGGCATTCTGCTCCATGACTGAACGCCTGGTCCCGATTCTCAGATCTTGTGGCTCCGCCTCCAACGCAGGAGAGGGCTTGCCACGTTTCCGCCAATTTTCTCGCCTGCAAAGACAACCCATTCAAGCAACTCCATAAGTGAACATCATTGCATAGTAAATCAGCGTTAGAGATCAGTACAAAGTCCTACTGGTCTCTCGGACCAGTCAACGTGAATACAGTGGCTCCCAAAAGTGTTCGTACACTTTGAAATTTTTTAGTAAAACCAAAATAACTCCAAACTGATTTCGAATATGAAGTGCAATATTTTTTCACATCATTCCTATATCATTCTAAATACAACCCATTAGTTTTTTCAAAATATTGACGGATCTTTTTTTTGAAATGGGTCAGAAAACGAAGAGACAAAGAAATAACACGCTACAAAAGTCATCGTACACTCAAATATTTTCGAATAAATTAATGATTAAAATTATCATATACAGTTTTATTAAGATTTTTGCATTGTGTTGACCCTTATAAGTCATTTGGCTTTAATTTTTTGTTTATTTATTCCTTAGCATTGTGCTTATTACTGTAAAATGGCTGGTATTCGTAAAAAAACGCAAACACCATTCAAAATTTGAATTTTTTTCCCACAAAAGTGGTAAATTGGTTGGAAATGTCTCTAAATTAGTTAATTTATTTGTTTGTATAGTAAAGTGCTTGATAAAATGCTTTAAAGAAAGGAATCGGACCGAAAACAAGGTAAGAAAAGGTCAACCGGCAAAGTTGACAAAACGTGATCGGAGATTTAAAGTTAAAACATTCATGAAAAATACACATTTGAGTGCTGTAAAAGTTTCTGCAGAATTAAATGAAACAATTTACATTTAATTTTCACCTAAAATTTTTCGCCAAGTTCTCTGATTAGCTGTATTAAATAGGATCTCTTCCCGCAGAAATTTTCTTGGTCGTTCGAAAAACAGAAAGCTTACGCTTTTCGTCTCAAAATCAATGATAAATAAGCTAAAAACGTTTTAAAATCACGTCTTACTTACACATAAAAATTAATTCAACATTTTTAGTTAAATTGTTGTATAACTGTAAGTAGAAAAAAAAATTAGGAACTTAATGATAAGAACTTATTTGGATCAGTTAATCAGGACGGTGAAGGTGTTCTAGTGTGAGGGTGCATATCAGCATCAGGACTTGGTAGTTTGTAATTTTTTGATGAAATAATGAATCATGCTGTTCCTTTAAATATTTTAAAACCCAATTTTGAACTCTCAGCGAAAAATTTGGTTATGGAAACAACTTTGTTTTTTATCAAGATAACGATAAGAAGCACACGGTTTTCAACATTTGCGTCTAGTGCCTCGAAAATTGTCCTAAAGTATAGAAAATATCCCCTCAATCTCCTGATTTTAACTTACTGTAACGTATTTAGAGATATCTGGAGGCTAGATTACGAAAATAGGGCTTTAAAACGAAAATAGAGCTAGAAACAGTAAGACTCGAAGTGTGGTTGAACACTTACTCAGAAATTACGCAAAAAAAGAAAGAAAAAGAATGAAATCTATTCCCACACGTTTAAAAGGTGTTATGAATACTGTATGATATTCTACTAATTAATAACTTAATCAAAAGTTAGATTATTCAATAATATGTAGACATTTTATAAAGTGTACGAAGACTTTTGTGAGATAAAATTTTCGGCACTTTTTGGTTTTTGATTTTAAAAAAATTAAGTTTTAATATTTTTTAAAAACTTTTCAAGTAGTTTTGTTTAAAATTGATCATAGGTCTTATAATTAAATACCTATTCCGAAACATTATTTCTAACCAATGGATTGGGGCCTATTTCGTTGAAAGTCGTAGGTGTACGAACACTTTTGGGAGCCACTGTATGTACTGGTCCTCAAACAACACCACTGGTCCGCTTTAAATTAAACACTAAGTATGTTTGTACCAAAAAATTACTTACACTTTATGATGATTACATTTATTAAGTTTTAGCTCATTGATAAAATACTTAACTGCAAAATTACTGTACTGCATATAAAGTTCAAAATGGTAAACATATTAAATAACAATGTGTGAATGTGAACATTTAATATTAAATAACAATGCAAAACAGATATATACAGTATGAAACACTTTTCTTCTGATGAGGATTTTTTAATATATACTTAAATGTTTCAAAATTTAAAATTCTTAATAGGCAATTGGCAATAAACATTTATATCTCCAATCTTAAACAGCCAAGTATAGTCTAAAAATCAATTTCATTAAACAACACTTAAAATAGGCTACCAAAAATTTGTGAACTTAATTTGACCACTTTTACTTTGTTTCAGGATGCTATTTTCCCCTCCAAATGTGAGTAAAATGTAAATGTGATTTAAAATTAGATAAAACTAGAGACGTACCGAGTAGCACTTTGGCCGAGTAGCCGAGTACCGAGTACTCGGCCTTTCACTACTCGGCCGAGTACCGAGTTACCGAGTACTCGGCATTTCACTACTCGGCCGAGTTAACAAGTACCAATTATGTTTTAAGAAAAACCACTGACACACACGTGATTAATTTTGAACTTACTGGAATAGTAGTATAGACCTCTTTGTCCATATAAAAGTTTTTAAAACTAAATTTCTGCTGAAATTTAATTTCGTATTATTTAAAAAATTTTGTTTACGTCAAAAATTTTACAAAAAAAATTATTTTTAAAATTAAAAATAAATAAAAGGTATGATTGATCAAGTTGGAATTAAGACAAACTATACCAATCTATTTTAGTTCTAGTCTGCCAAACATAAATAATTTTTAAAAGCAAATGTGCAGGGAACACTGCACACATGTGTTTCTGCATTAGAAGGAACGTCTTTATCAGTGCATAAAATGTGAGCTAAAGAATGTTAAGTCATTCGACAAAAAAGTCCGACTTTTATCGGATGCCTTTAAATCTACAAGCTCACATTTTGTGCATTGAAAAAGGAATTTCCTGTAACGCCAAAACATGTGTCTGCAATGTTCCTGCACTATGCTTTTAATGTTGTTTTATTTCCCTTTTTTTAAGCAAAAGAATTTTTATATTTCTTATAACTAATTTTTGTTTGTAGCAAAAATCTATTTTTTATGTAAATTTCATATTTTCTATACTTACCTTTTTTGCACAATTTTTAATAAGTAAGTTTTATTAACTTTGGGGACATTAAAATAAAGATTTATTCCATTAAAGCATTAAAAACTTCATTGTTCTCAAAATTTAAAATTGACTTGTAAAATAATTGCAGAATATTAAAATTTATAAAAAAGCGCAAGCATATTTAATATCTGTCTTGGACAATATTCAATTTTTTGCAACTACTCGGTATTGGCCGAGTATCTGATCAAAATTTGGCCGAGTACCGAGTACTCGGCAAATTGGCCGAGTATGCCGAGTACCGAGTAGTTGCCGAGTACTCGGTACGTCTCTAGATAAAACTTTTGAAAATAAAATTAACTGTAAAACAAGTCAACCAACGGTTTGACTAATAAATAGTTAAACATTGGCACTAAGACTAATGCTTTTGGATTTTTTCTAGCAGAGTGTGATCAAAAATAGCCAGCAGTTTGTGGTCCCATGGACCACTGATTATTTTTTTTATGGTGGTCCGAGGCAGGTTTCGCTGGTCTGGGACCAGTGGACCAGCAGTAATTTCTAACACTGTAAATGAAACAGCAAGTAACCACCACCCATAAGCCAGGGCTAAGGCAGAGCTATACTGCCGTGCTAAGCACAGATGTGGTATCTGCACATTTTATCAAAATTGGGTTATTGTCACCAGGTGGTCGTTAGTAACTTAATTTACCTAAATGTCAAGTTTTTTGGCGATTTGTGAACGCCAAATATTAAAAAAAGCTTTAAGAAAAACGTCGTAACTACACAGTTTGCGGAGTTTGCTAAGGCAATTTGAACGTAAGTGAAAAATACTAAGCCTTTAAAGTGGTATCTGCACAGTTACCACTTTTTTCCTAAGTAATTTGTAGATACGACTTTTATACCTTAGTAAAGTGCCATATTCAATAATGTAGCAGTTTATTTTAACACAGAATATTAAAATTAGTTTACCGTTGAATAGTTGATACAGGTTGATAATAAAAACTAATACAACTTTGCATAATTGTTGAAGTAAATATTCAGCTTTTTCTATTTAAATGTTTATTTAAAATGCAAATTCTAAAAATAAAATGCATGTAAAATATTCATTTCTAATTCTTTCATGCAGAAAAAAACTCATTCCATTCTAGGGCCAGTAATATTTTTATTTAAATATCGTCTGCTGTCAAAATTATCTTCATGCTCGGTAAAAATGAATCTAGAAAATAAAACATTATAAAAAACACATTCTTTGAACATAAAAAACAGAAAATTGCTATGAATTACAGTTTTAACTGTCCGGAGTTTTGAAAATGGTATCTTTCAGAAGGTAGATTCTGTTAGATTTGTATTACCAAAATAAAGTGTCGAATACAGCTAAGTCCAAAGAAAGCAGATGTTTTCAGCATTATTTAATGATACATTGAGCATGTTTTACTAAGCTATTTTTGTCGTATCTGTGCAGATACCCCTAAAAATGTTTAGTAATTGTCACTTACAACGAAAATAGCTTAGTATATGAAAAGGTTTAGAAAAGAAAATTTGTCGTAACTACATTTATTAATTTTAAATTAAGATTTTTACAAAAATACTCTCTTACGGTTTTTAGATAAGTTATTTACGAAACAACTGCCGCAAGTTGAGCATTTAATTAAGTCATAAATACAAGAAACGAGTTGTAAAATTTTAATCATCAATTTCTCCTTTTGAGCTCGACTGCAGATACCACTTCTGTGCTTAGCACGGCAGTATAGTCAAGCCTCCATATATCGAACTTCCACATATCCAAATTTTCTATATATCCAAATCCCAGCAAATTTCAATGTTCATTACATAGAAAAATTGTTTCTATATATTGAAATTTTTCTCAAGACATTCGTAGATTTTTTTTTCTTTCACTTTAGACTGTTTGTCTCATGAAAAATGAAGGTTAGGGGAGAAAATTACGTTTACTAAAGGCTGCCAAGAAACTCATAAGAAATCTGCGTTTGAGGGGTGTGTAGATAGGCCGTAGTTCCGTTCTGGAGTTCTTACATTCCCTCAAGTTTATTTCAAATCCCAGTTGTAACCAGTAACACTGTAAAATCAGTTTCAAGTAATCCTTTCTGTCTGTTCCTAGTCATTTTAGCTTCAGTAAAAACCATTCAAGTTAAGCAGGTTGATTTTTTACTTTTCTCTCGATTACATTGTCAAAACAAAAATTCCCTCATGTTGCAGATCAAGTTGAATTGCTGGAGAATAAAGATGTATGAAGGCCCAAAAATATGCAATTTCTTTTATTTTTTTAATTATTAACTTGCTACTTCAATATATGGAGGTCCGACTGTATATGCAATACACCGACAGCCTGGCTATCACATTCAAAGACTGTAGTTTCATTCTTTTTGTCGACTCATCAGTCTGATGTAGTCAAAAATCTAACTGGAGGCAGATTTCATCTTGTTTAAGCGGACTACCAAACAGCACGACCTTGAGGGTCACAGATCTAAACGAAATTTTGGATTTAGGCAAGTTTGTATTATATATAAATACAAATACAAAGGTGAAGACCAGCAACAGGCTCTGGGCCCAGCTAGGCTGGTCCTAGTCAATTTACAGTCCCCAGTGAAGATCAAATGGCCCTCTTAAAACTATCTACTCCCTTGCTCATTACCAAATCTTTCGAAAAGCTGTTCCAAGGTTCCACGACCCTGCTAAAATAATGATTTTTCCTAATATCTATGGCAGCCTGAGATTTAAATAGCTTGAAACAATGACCCCTTGTCCTGTTTTCAGTGCTAAACTTTAGCCCAGGTAAAACGGTTTGACTACATAGGCCCTAGTTCTGTTGCAACGGGAGTCCAAAGTTGCTAGTTGAGTCCAGAAAAGAAATGGTTTTTCATTGGAATTTATTTTTTTTAAACCCTTTTCTTGCAATTGCATTGCAGTATGAGCCAATTGAATGCATTCACAACATAGAATAAATCCCTCCTCCTTTACGTTGTACTTTCAAGAGATGCCGAATGTGTTGGAAGGGAAAATACTGTGCCAAAGCTTCAAATTTCAATGGAAACGCCATTGCAGTTCTAGAGTCCTGGAACTCAGCCTGGTTCAGACGGCAAAAACTCAAGGATCAAGAATCTGGATAAACTTCCGGATTTAGATTAATTTGTACCAAATATGAATCCAGGTAAAATAGCTGGACTGTATAGGCTCTCCTTAAGCTACAAGGAGGGTCAAAATTCGCTTGTTTGGCTCCAGAAATGCGGCAGCGTTTTCTTTGGAGTATGAAGCTTTGGCACAAAAATTGCTTGCCTAACACCTTTCTCGTCTCTTGTTAGCACAATGTAAGGACAGGGGAGCTTATTTTATATTGTGAATGCAAGGAAAAACCATTGCTTTTCTGGAGTCAAACTAGCAACTTCGGCCCCCATTATAGCCAAACTAGGGTCTATGCAGTCAAACTGACCTAGGTTCATATCTAATGCAATTTGAACTGAATACAGAATTTCACCCAGATCCATGACCCTCAAGGTCGTGCCGTTTGGTAGTGAGAATGTCAACAAACTGATATCTTAAGTAAATTTAGGAAGCAAGAGTAAATTGAAGGCAAAACTTCAACTTATGAGTTGAACCGTACCATGGTTGTGACTTTAGCTGGTGAGCTAAATTTCAACTACCAGTTTGTTGGCACTCTCAGCTTCAATGAGATATCTGCCTCCAGTTCAGAGATTCACAATTCCAGACGGATGAGTCTATAACCAAAGATGAAACTGCAGTTTATAGATGAGCATGACCCGACTGTCGGTTTATTGCATGTAGATAGTAAATGATATTTTGGCAGTTACGCACACAAGCAAATCTGAAAGCATGAATTTGTGAACACTGGTTTCAATACATAATTTGCTACATGCCCTTTAACAGTGAAAAAGAATGGAGATCCACATTGAAGCAAGGTTCTATGTAACTTTGCACATTTGCAACTTTCATAAAAAACTTATGCCAAAATACATTGAATTTGGCAGCAGGATGACTTGTTAGACAAAAAGCTAAAACCACAGAAATATATACTAAAAAAACAATGATGGTTTTCCCAGCATTAGGAAACAAACGTCACTCTGCAAAATGTTTTCAAGTAAAGTTGAGCATTAAAAAATTGCTTGAATGAGTGTTTTTCATAACATAACTTAAAATTCATAACTCAAACACAAATCAATACAATTGTTTACATTCACACAATAGATATTAGGAAAAGGAAAGAACACTTAATATGGTGGTCAAGTTTTTGTTTTCTGATCTTAGCAAAATAATTTTCTGTAAAAAAAATAATGTTGACAGTTCATGATTTGATTCATGTGTTTATTATTCTTTCTCTACATAATAAAGGTTTACAAAAATTTTATTTTAAGGTACATTTCCATTGAAATAAAAACTAAAAGATAATATTGATTCGTTTTATTGTTTTTCATTAGGTAATCAATGAAAAACTCGAATATTTAACTGTCATTTACTAATATCATCTACTAAAGATAATATTAGTTGAAAATTTACTATTTATTCCGAACACCAAGTGTTATACAAAATAATAACATTTGATGAAGCAAATAGAATATTTGAACTTAAAAAAATGCACTTATGTACGTGCCCATTAGAGAAAAGGGAAAAAACGAAATATGGCGACTTCACTCTAATATGGTGCTTTGGAGTAAGCAAGGAAACGCTTTTAAGTATTTTCACCCCCAGTTTATTGATGCGAAAAAGCGTTTTACAAATACAGTCAACTCTCGATAACTCGAAGCACCAAGGGATCGGGCTAAAACGTTCAAGTGATGAAAAGATTCCACAACAGTCTCAAGATTTGGGACCCAATGAAAACTTCGAGATAAAGGAATGTTCGAGTTAAAACAGGGCCGGATTTAGGGGAGGGCAGGCGGGGCTACTGCCCCGGGCCTCCACAACAAAGGGGCCCCGACAATAAAATTTTTACAAAATATCCAAAATAAATAGCAGTAACTTCAGGATGTATTTACTATTAAAGTGCTGATCCAAAATATTGGATATATACATATACTATATCAAAATATTCCGATATATATCAAAGTATTGGATATTTTTGAAAATATGATTTTTTTTTGAACCCTGATTAGGGGCCTCCACGATTCCAAATCCGGCCCTGAGTTAAAAGCTTCAGAGTTATCGAGATTCGACTGTATTAATTTCCCCAAATGTATTTAGACATCAGCAAAATATTTTTGTGATGTCCCAGCAAAAATGTTTCTTTATTTTTTTCAATAAAAACAAATGACCTCCTAAAACAGAAGTTTTTACTGAATTTGCTCAAGGATAAAAAAAATAAAATATGATACTGTACATCTAGTTCAATATCGCCTTAAAAATAAATCATGTAATTTTTCAGTAGAAGGAAAGAAAACAATGGTGTATGAAACCTAGTCTGAATTTCATATGGCTATATCTACAAATATTTTTGAATATTAAACTTAATCACTTGTGGCTACATTTCATTTCAAAGTCCAAGATGGTGACTCAAAAATTAACATGAAATCAAAATTTTGCACTTATGGCAGTATTGAATTGGATGCATACGACATTTAGGGATTTTTCACAATCAAAAACAGTAAACCACAGATTAGCATCAGCAACCCAAGCTTTTTTTTGATGAATCATACGTGATTACACACACACACAAAAAAAAAAACAACCTTAGATTTAGATTAATAGTTAATAGCAGTTAAGTCTAAAGAAAAAAAAGGGGGGGGGGAGGTTTAAATTTGCAAAGTATTACCATAAGATTGTCAGTGCAAAGATAGAAATTTTAATCACATGCAGCAATTCGTTGAAAGAATGAAAAAAAAAAAAACACTTAAAGGTCACGTGCCCTTTAAATGCCCCTTTAATGAAAATTTTCGAAGAAGGATGTAAAAAAAAACTATTCGTCATTCGATCGGAGTATTAAAAAATTCGCGGGTATAGTAGGCAGTCGTGGGGGAGGGGCTGTTTGTTTTGATGTTTTCAATTCTTACATTCTGGTTTAATCCCTCCCCATCAGAGTTCCAACACTCACATTTTGCCTTTGCGCTTGGATGGCATATCTCATTCCGCCAGCAGACAGCTGCGATCCATGTGAGAGCACTTTAAAAGAACACTTGTGCCGCAATATGGATGGAGGCGAGAGAGAAGAAAAAAGAAAAAAAAAACACGGTGTAATTCATCCACCGGTGCGACAGACAATCGTTCGGCTGCTAATTCCAAAAAAGAAAGTCGACCAGCAGGGGCGTGGGAGGGATCGGGTCGATCGGCGTTCGAAGGCCCCCAACACAAAACAAACACACCACCAAACGAGATAATACGCAAAACTTCACAGTATGCGGGTGGGTGATGGCGTCTGCAGAACAGAACGAGAGGAAGAAGAGATCTTCCACGATTGGCTGCCGCCGCTTCCCTTCTCCTCCACACTGATTCGGGGGGGGGAGGGGGACGCACGTGCCGTAGCGATGTTCGCCGGAAGAACCGGTACGGCAGCAGAGAGACTCGGCAAGTCAGTCTGGACCGGCGTTTGATCGGGGCAGCGGTGTGTTTCGGAGGGATGGACTTCGAACCGAGAACGATCTTTCTGACCACACCTCCACACTTCCTGCGTTTGATGGGGATTTCGGGGTGCGACGAAAGGAATTTAATTCTGCACAACATAGCGTTAACATTTCAAACAGGTGGAACAACATACGGTGTTCGTATTGAAACACCATTTCGGTGAATTAAAATTCGTTTTCATCTGAAAGTCCATCAGAGACGAATTATCGGCCGATTGGCGTTTTTCTCTTTCTTTGGATAAGTAATTATATTTCAATGCTTTTTCATATCACCGAGAGCTAAAACGGGCCTCCTCCAGGGACGGATACAAGGGAGGGGCAATCGCCCCTCCCTTGAGGGACCCTTCAGCGGTAGTTTTTCGAAAATGAAGTTCAAAAACGTAAATTTAAACGAGTTTCATTGATCAGGGAAGGTTTGAGTTGGGGACCCTATCCCGGAACTATTTCGAAATTTAAGTCCAAAACCTTTGTGATCAAGCTTTTTAAAACTAATATAAATAGTAAAAAGTAAGTAATAAAAATCAATCGCTCCTTTCTTGCAAAAATTTCTGGATCCGCCCTTGGCCTCCTCCTATACAACTTAAACAACTCTGATCCAGGGCCGCCGAGAGCCAAGTCCCTCCCTCCCCCAGAAAACTAAACCACTCAGATTCCAATCTGGGCTTCCTTAAGGGCCGGCCACTATTTTCAGACTAGGCAGACATGGCCTCTCGTCGGCCCTACCTGGATCCGAGTCAGAGAGGGCCGCCCCCCTTCCGGAATGGACAGGTCCCTGGATTCCAACTAGGCTGGCATAACCTCTTGTTAGCCCTGGAGTCATACATTTTCACAACAGTAACTTCATCGAACGACTGTCGATGGGTAAGTCTATTCTATCGATCCTTTGGCAACCCGTTATTTATTACTTCAAACGCAGTTCAAACAGAATAAGTGCGAGGGCTCTAGTCTTCAGAACTCCGTTGCATGCATAAAAAATTCATGCGAAATTTGGAAAGAAACATAGAAGCCGCGTTCCGGGGAGTTTCAATGCAGAATAAGCCCTGGGTATGTCTAAATATAAACTGACGATGACAGTGATTTAGTTGGCTTGTCTACAATATCAAGTACGTCGACCGGGAGATCCTTGAAACAATCAAGTTTCGGTTTCATTACGCTTCCCTGACAACATTCCCAACTCAATTGTTTAATAAGGTATTTGCCGAGTGACGGATTGCAGTGGCCGTTTGACTGATGACTGCAAATTAGGTTCACCAGTTTATTCACGATGTCTAGCATAGCGCATGTCATGCGAATCAAAAATTGGGGAAAAGTCCGTAAGCCTTTTGTGAACTTCAATTCGTAATCGTCTGGTGATGCAACACTGCGATTCATTAGAGGGTTCAAAAATTATGTCACACTTTGTTTCAACATTTTTGATCCCCCTTGTCACAACCCAGTATCACAGACTAAACAAATCCCCCCCCCCCCAGTCATGCTCATTGTTTTAAAAAAATGCGTTATGTCACACTCTTCGTTGCCCCCCCCCCCCTAAAAGCGTGACGACATTTGCGGCAGTGAGAAGCAAAGGGATGTAAGGGAACTTTTTTATTTTAAAAACAAATGCAAGTGAAATCCAGCCAGAAATTTTTCAATGGAGGGGCGATTGATTTTTATTTCTTGCTTTTTACGATGTATACTGATTTTAAAATATTGGTCCCAAAGGATTTGAACTTTTAATTCCAAAATAGTTCCGAGATAGGGTCCCAATCCCAAACCTAACTTTTCCCAATATCTATGAAAGACATCTAAATTTGGGTTTTTTGAACTACATTTTCGAAAAATTACCGGTGGGGAGTAACTCAAGGAAGGGGCGGGGCGATTCCCCCGTCGCTCCTACCTTGTATCCGTCCATGAGTAGCACCTACCAGGGATTCTACTTCTATCTCTTGCCCCGAAACAGAAGAAAAATTCCCTTACCTCTCCTACAGATTATCTCCAAATTTTGAATTCTGGCACTTCAACGCTGTGCCCCAATGGCTAAGGAAATCACCACTAGCACAGGAGATGACTTTAAAAATACAAATGCACTGAACTCTCGATATGACAAATTAGTAAAAACGGATAATTGAGCAAAGACCCTGCAAATCGTAAATAAGTTAAGCAAAGGGATGTAAGAGGACATTTTCAAGTTTTGATTAAAATGCGTTCAAAGATTTTTTTTCTAAATAATGCTGCATGGCAGTCTCAATAACAATGATTTCATTTTTTAATTAAACTGAAAAATAAGTAAATAAATAAACTCAGTAATAATAGGTTTTTTAGTACAAAAATGCATAGTGAAAAGCATTTTTTGGAACAGTTTAAAAAATTTCGAGGGGGGTTTGAACCCTAAAAGCCCATTCTTAAATACGGCTATGATTCGTACTGGTTATCCCCTAATTTTAAAATTTAGCACTTACGTCCCTTTACTTCTCACTGCCTTAATTATTATTTTTTCGCCGTATTCCCCCCCCCCCCCCTGCGACGTATAAGTTGACCTTGGGACCCAGGGCGGATCTAGCTTCTGGTTTCGGAGGGGCAAGGACGGTTAAAATGAAACTTATGGACTCCAATACTCAGACTGGGGCGATTTTTGCGAAATATAAGTCTCCTAAAAGCTGCTCAGACAATATTCGGTTGCTTGCTTACCCGTTTCTTAATTAAAGGTAATTGATAATACGATTCCTAATTGGTGTGTTGAAATATATGTGGCTACAAATCTGAAATTCATAGAAACAACGCTCGGATCAAAAATCGGTATTTTCGCACGAAAAAAAAAGGTATGCTTATCCTAAATCACTAATGCACCAGGGTTGGACATTTGGCAACGCCGCATCCTTGAACCTATCAACGATTTTATATTTTATATGCGCATCACATAATTTCTTGGTTTTGAGCCTAATGTCATTTGCATGAATTAATGATAAATTTTTTCAACTTGAAGCAATATGCGGAAATAAAGCAGAATTTTCGCAAAACTATTTCTCCAATACGAAGGTATCTAAAACTTCTTTAGAGTTTCACTGTACAAAATACAATTTAAATTTAGCTGCAACCATCATATTGATGATAAGTTTCAATTTTTAGTATTTTTACAAATACCACGAAATCAGTAAAATGCGGAACTGATCACCTGATTACATGGTGAAAAGATAGGGTTCGTGATTTTTTTTTTTTTTTTTTTTGATTTTTTTAAAATGCTCAAAAATATGTAGATATTAATTACTTTACATTTATAAACGTAATATATTTCATACAATAGATGAATCCATTCAACTTACTTTTAAAATTAAGATAACTTCTCCAACTATTCAATAATATTTTAAAATTTATAAATACGTTATAATGCTTAGATAAGATGTGATTTTGTTTTATGCTTCGCTTAAAGATAAGGTTTTCATTATCATGTATGTTTTTAGTGTAAATTATTATGTTGAACAATTACTTTTCTGAACTATATTAGTCATGGTGTATAAGAAAAAAAAATTTTGAAAAAAAAAAAAAAATAGAACCGACTTCAAAATTGCTCTAAAAAGTGAAAAATAATTTTATTCTTTAAACACCATCGATAATACTTTTAAACATAATTTTTGAAGTTGGCGCAAAAACGATCGATAAAATCATTATTAAATTATTTTTCACTTTTTAGAGCAATTTTGAAGTCGGTTCTATTTTTTTTTTTTTCAAAATTTTTTTATTTCATTCTTTTTAGTGTAAATGTAGATATTTCAGTAAAAGTAAGAAGTTACCTAGTAAGAAGTGCGGCTCTATATCACTGTATTACTTTAGAAAAGCCTTTATTCAAAATTATCATTACAATTACTATTAATGTTACAGTTACATGGCACCTAACTTTTATAACAATGTGTTTCATATTGTCGCGTAGATGAAGAAAGCGAAGGCAATGTGAAAGCCAAATGAAGCGAATACTCGTTAGTCTCAACTCGAGATCTTTATTCAGAACCACGAATAACGTTACATATAACTTGAAAAAGTGCTGGAACTTTCCAGACTTGGAAAGATACAGAAATTAATAGAACATTCGAGAAAATACGGGAAACAGTAGAAACGAAATTTTAGTAAAATTCACTTTGTCCTAGTCGGGATTTGAACCCGGGTTGCTCGTGTGGGAGACGAGAATCCTACCACTGATCCACCGTTATCCACGGATGAAAAGTGCGAACTTCGCTACAATATCATTTTAATCATTTAATAGGGAAATTTACTGTTTTTTGCCCATAACTTTTTTTCTAAAGAACAAATATGGTCAAACAAAGTAATGGGACCTAAGTTGAGCCATCCTCTATCCATTAAAAAAAGAATCATCAAAATCGGTTCACTAGGTGAGACGCTATGAGTGGACAAACAAAAAAAAAAAGTAAAAAACATACATACGGTATGAACTGATAACCGCCTCCTTTTTGAAGTCGGTTAAAAACTACTAATTTTTATTTTGTTCTAAACTGTAATTTTGGAGTAAAACCAATCGAGTGAAAATCTGTTACACACACAGAAAGAGGGATTTATTTAGTTTTGCATGTTGAAGTTAAGATACAGTATAATGCATTGTAGTTTAATTTAGAGCAATACATTCTAAAAATTCAAAATTAATTTATAAAAGTAAAATCAACTGATTTTAAATAATGATTTTGTTAAAAAAAATCACTCAATTCAAATCAATTGATTTAAATCAATGATTTTTTTAAAAAATCACTTGATTTAAATCAACGGACCTTGTGAAAAGGTGAACCATATTCAACGATTTTCTCAGCAAAAAAAAAAAAGAACCCTTTTTTCGTCAGAGTTTCGACCAAACAAGGCCAATGCCATATCAGGTTTCCCACCTGGTTCCAAGATATAAAGGCTTTTCCTTATAAATCCAAAGGGGAAAAAAAGGAAAATATATTTAAAAAAGAAAAGAAAAGAAAAAGAAAAATGGCAATTAGGATGCAGAAATGAAGACATGGTTTGATGACCTATTTCGACTTACACTTGACCATAAAGATTATATTTACAGCGTATATCATTATGGTATTCTTTTTTTTATAATTTCATTTCAATTTGAAATATTGGGAATGAGTAATCTGGAAATTTTGAATTTCGATGAAATATTACAACAAATTCCATATGGGTGGTTTTTTACGTAAGCGCGATTTTACACACCCACAGAGCATAAAATTGAATACATAAATTAAAAAATAATAAAAAGTGAACGCAAACGTTTTGTAATCACAACAACGATAATCCTCACAATGATCGAGTAACGCTCCTGACCTGCTCAACAATGAAACTCGCCCCACGGCATGATCATTTGATAATATGTTTCGATGATGTTTAACATGCAGGGAAAGGCTTCATTGTGACAAGGCTGAACTCGATCCGGTCACTTAACTGCTCCACTGGTAAGACTCATTTCAGGAGAACGAAGAAACGAAAAAGGGATCAAACATGAACGCTACCTACTGGAGTCTAGGATTAATCCACTGGAGTGAGAGTTACGATTTCAACTATCAAAATATCACCAAACAGGCAATGGTTTCGTTCAAATGTGGATACTAGAATTAATTTTCACCCGTCATACTTTGGCGGGCGATTTTCTAGTTTGTCTCTCCAAATAAATATTAAAAACAACGAACTACACTTATTCTCGTCGTCAGGTAATCTGAAACATCAAGGGAACATCAACTACGGTCTAGAGCTGGGCGATATACCGATATATCGATATATAACTATTACTACGGTAACGATAATTCTATCCGTCCGATACATCGGTTGAAACGGAAATACGGGACATAATAACGGAGAAACTGAAATACTGACTCAAAAATACATAACTTTTTATAGTTCTGTATGATGGATGAGTGCTTGAAATTTCAAGAAATTAACTGCATTCTTCAATCAGTTATTTTAAAGTATAGTACATATAAGTAAAAATTAACAGGGCCGCCGAAGGTCAAGGTGGACCCATTGTCAAATTGGTCTCCAGATCCCATCCCTCTAAAAAGTTTTCAAGAGCGGGGTCCTTCTAAGGACCGCGCCCCTAGTTTCTGACAAGGCTGATATGGCCTCTCGTGGGCCCTGAAAAGTGAATGCGCGTTGGTTAAAAAAGCATCTTAATGCAACAATTAAAAATTAACCAATGAAGGTATCAACATGGTTCATAATTCTAAATAAACGTAAACCATTGATATTACGCTGAATAAAAAGTTTGCGAAATATACTGAACAGAAATGTTAAAAAACCTAATGAGATTAAATAAAATACACCGCCAGCTCAATCATTTCCATCCGAGCTGTCGTATCTCACTAAAGGAAGCACAACTCATAGCTGAATGAAAATAGCTTTATCTTCGATAATAAGAGGGAAATTTTTTATTCCGTTCATAACACGCGGCACTACTTGAAACGGTAATCCAATTTTAAAGCGTTATCGCCGACAACTCTGAAACTGAAACTTTTGAACTTCTTCTCGCCAGACGTTACTGTTAATGCGCTGACATAGTGTTTTTTTTTTTTTTTTTTGTGTGAAAGTTGTACGCATTAATGTTAATGCGATGACATAGTGTTGCTTGTGAAAGTTGTACGCATTAACGAAGATGGAATTGCAGGGTTCATACACTTTTGGTTAAAAAAAGTTCCCTGACTTTTCCAGGTTTTCCAGGTTGATTTTTAGAAAATTCCAGGTTACTCGCTTCATTCAAAATTTAAGTTTAAATAGTAATATTTTCAAAATAATTAAAATTGTTTAAAGTAGCGATGCAGAACTGAAACTTCTCCCCTTAGATTTAAAAAAAAAAAACTTGGTTTTTTTTTTCGTTTGTTTTCTCTGTCAAAATTTTAAGTTTTTTTTTAAACATTTTGTTCAAAATTATTTTAATTTGCTTACTATTTGTTGAAAACAGAGTACTTTCAACTTATTTTAGCGTTTCTTTGATGTCACGCGTAATATTATAGCGTTTTGCTGTAGTCCTGCAGCAACCTTTTAGCATCCGCTTTTGGTTTACAATACTTTTTATTTTCTTATAAGTAAGTTACACGAAACATATTGAGCAAAATGCAATGCTAAATTTCAGTATAAATATGATTAACTTGTTGCATCAATCGGCATACCATGTAATGCATAGTAACAAAAACCAACATCCGCCAATCATAGGCTAATGCCAATAATCTTTTTTTTTTTTTTTCCACATATTAAAGGACGTTTACATTAAAATTTCAAACTTTCTTTTCCAGAAAGTAATAGTCAATTTTCAAAAATTCATAACTTTTTGCACATTTAATGTTTTTTTCAATATTACACATTGATATAAACGTCCAATTCTGTTTCCGGAAGTTTAAGTCTACTTCCATTGTGCAAACGATCAAATATGGCGACAAAGTGAAAAATTTAAAATAATAAGTAGATTTTTGGATTTGTAGTATAAAAGTAGTAATAAATAATTAATAATACTTAAAAAACTACAATAAAAGCAAAATAGTCAGTATTTAGCATATAAGAGTATAAATCAATTAAAACAAAAAAAATGTTATGAAGATTAAATTTTGCATTTTTCCAGAAAATAATTACAAATTATCCGGAAAAAAGGGCACAATTTGTGTTGTTTTCAATAGTTTGCATTACAATTAACATCCAATGCCGTTTTCGGGAACTTAGGCACTTGAAAAAGTCTTGTGTACTTCCATCTTGGGAATGACCAAATATGGCGGCTATGCCCAGAAATAAGAAATAACTTTTTTTTAATTTGTTGCATGAAGACAATTAAAAAATAATAAATCTTCATGATAATACAATTCATTGAAAAGTTTTTATCACATTTGCGTCCGAGGCAGTGAGGATAAGATTAAGATTTAAGAACAAAATTTTTCATTTCTCAAGAAAATTATTTTAAATAATAATAGAAAAACAATTTGCAGGCCATTTTTTGTTGTTTTCATCAGTTTTCAATTAAAGAAAACATCCAATTCTGCTTTGTTTTTAGAAACTTAGGCATTTTTGGATCGTATCTACTTCCATCTTGTGAATGACCAAAGATGGCGACTACGTTTCACACGTAGCTGAAATGATTTTCCGATCAAAAAAAAAAAAAAAAAAAAACGATTTTCCCCGATCGACCCTCCCATCTACAGGTTGTGCTTCCGAAGCAGTAAATTGTCTTCTCTCCTGTTGAGTTTGTGCATAATTGCTGTTCACCATTTTTTTTCCCTTGAGAACTACTGAGAGCCAAAAATGGCGGCTGCTGAAGATTTTTTGGGTCGCTACTTTTTTCATTGCTTTAAAATTGTTACAATTTTTTTTAAATACATCGATAAAAATGAAGATTAGGTCTTATAAAACGAAATCCCCTGGGAAAAAATTGGGAAAAGAAAAATTTTGGGGACACATTTGGAAAATTCCTTGACATTTTTGACTAAGTCATTTTCCCTGATAATTCCAAGTTTTCCCGGAGCGTACGAACCCTGAACCGAACAGAATGTTGTGGCAACCCATCTAAAACTTTAGGCAGTAGAAAGAAATGCGTTCCCCTCACTGACTCTATGTAAGAAAATCTTCGCTTTTTTGGCGCATTTTTCGTTGTGAAAAAAAAAACGTTCATTTTTCGATTGCAGTTTTTAAGTGCCAGCGTCGGTTTAGATAAAAATTTACAATTTTTTTCGTGAAATCACAATAAAAACGAAGACTAGATCTCATAGTACTTAATTCCTTGGGAAAAAAAATTTTTGGAGGACAAAATTTGAAAACTCCCTGACTTTTCCCTGACATTTTTGACAGTGTTATTTTCCCTGACAATTCCCGGTTTTCCCGGAATTCCCGGAGCGTACGAACCCTGAATTGAGTTCTACCGAGACCCACGTGATAACAAGCTAGACAACTCCTCCCCCCCCCCCCCGCTTCGTTACGCCACCAGTCGTCGATCTTTGAACTTAGCGCGAAACTTTGAAAGCAGTGCGTTTTACCAGTAAACAGTAGTGCTCTGGTTGAAATAGATGAAATGGGAAATATGTAACTTTGGATGCATATTTTTGAATACAATACTGTTGGATTTCTCATCCTTTCCACGTACCGGAATGTAGAAGCAATTAATATATATATATATATATATATATATATATATATATATATATATATATATATATATATATATATATATATATATAACATAAGTTTTGTAAGTGTGCTGAGTGAAAGTGAGTCAGCGATTTCCGCTTCTGAACAACCTGCATGCGAAGAAAAAAGTTGGACTCCTTATGGAATAAATTTTAAAGTTCGGAGGTAAGTACTTTTCTCAGATAAACAAATTGCTTTTGAGTTCAACAATGCTTTTGAGTTCATGCAGTTAAGGTTACTTAACTTTTCTTCTATTACACAAACAATTGTCAGTTTCCTTTCTGATATCTTTGTCTGTAATTTGTAATTTCAGCTTACTGCTTTAATATTTGAAACGGTTGACTTGCAACTTTTTATTTCTTTATTTTTTCAACCTTGTACACGCATTTATTCGAAATGGATTTTCCAAGCTGACAATATACATATGTCAAAATTTTCTGCAAATATACTTGTTGCTATCAGAAGCAATGTAACTTGGTGTTGATATCCAGTTAATATGTATGTAAACAAGTTTATTGAAACAGGCTTTTAATTGAACTAATCTTATATTTTCGGTTTCGATTAAATTGTTTCATACGCTAGCATGTGTTATTTTGATCAAAAAACATTCCTTGATGGGCTTCCGTAGTTCTGAGTTAGAAGATTAGCTTTGAACGCCGGAGGTCGTGGGTTCGATACTCAAACATTTCCCCCCAACTACGCCCCTGCAATGTTATTCAAACAAGCTGGTTCTGTGCGTAAATTAAAAAAAATATGTTTTTTTCCACTATTGTCTTTAAGTTATATGATATTTATGCACAAATTGTGGTTGAGTTAAAGGTATTCATAATTTATGGGCTTACGAAAGATTATTTTTGAGCAGTGGATACGCAACGTATTTTTGCCAAATGCTCTATGCTTGTTTGTTTATGCTTAAAAAGGGCAAAATGTCTTGAACTACATATTTTTTGAACTCCTTGAGTTTTCTGCTAATAAGCTTTCAGGAACTCTGAAACTGTAACATAAATTGAATTAAGGGGCTGTCCATAAAGTATGTTGCGAAATTTTGAAGAAATGCCCCCCCCCCCCCTGTTACATGTAACGCTGTTCAACATGAGCATATTGTTATAAACAACGCGTGATATCACACTTCTTGTTATCCCCTCCCTTCCCCCAGTCACAAAACTGTCACACTGAATTCCTAAAAGAGCCATACTCAGCAAAATGTTGATCTAAATTTAACATATATACGGTTTTAAGTATTGAAGAAAGTTGCTAAAATGGTCATTCTATGAAAAGTTTTTTGAAAAAGGTTACTTTGTCATCAATTAATGCTTTTTAAAATAATTTTTCAAAGCCTAAAATGATGAACTATTGAAGCCCCCCCCCCCTACAAGAATCATTAGCAGCAGAAAAAGCTAAAAATGGAAAAGTAGCCAAATTCCAAAAAAAAAAGGCTGCTTAGATATTGAATACATTTTTTTGATGTACAACATACAGTATTCATGATGTTGCATAATTCCTTCTTTAATTAACGTTTTTCAAGTTGAATTCCTGTGTAATTTTTCGAGAGTGCCCACCGAAGGGGGGGGGGGGTCGGGATCATAGTCTCATAGTAATGGTAGCTTTTCAACGGCTATAGTTAAATAACTGTGCCCTTGAAATTTTAAGGGAGATGGGGGAGATGTTTTTGAGGTATTTTTCTTGAAGTTTTCATAATTGAAGGGGGTAGGGCAGTGTTTACTTTGGGGGGTGGCACCCAAGCATTCATGTCTTTTTAAAAGCCTAAATTTGCTCAGCTAAGTTAACATTAATAATCTGGTATTATGTACTTTAATTTGATGTTATGTCTTTGAAACATATTGCAGTCATGTTTCCCATTTTACTTATGTAAAAATGTTTATTTTTTAAAATTTCATTTAATTCTTATTCAAATACAATGGTAAAATTATTTTTTGTTTTGATGTAATTGTAAAATGAAAGTTCATTTATTTATTTGAATACTTCTTAAGAGTTAATGTTTCAATACAATATTCAAGTAGTTAAAATGCGAATAGTTTTTTAAAAAAAATTCAAATGAAAAATAAAACTGTGTTTATTTATCACTTCGTTTTAACATGATTGTAAAATAAAATCGTGTTTACTTATTTGAATACTTTGTAAGACTTATGTTTTTATGTAAAATACTATAAATTAAGCTCAGTGTATTTTTTAGTGTATGATTATCGGTTCCTTTTTATGTTTTCAAATGGAAAAAGTAGAACTTTTAATGCTATTAAAATAATAGAAGACAATAATAAATAAACCAAATAGTTTAATTAAACCAAAATACTAATCGAAGTGCTCATTTCCCAATATCATTGTGGATCGACGAACGATGACGTCATTTGCTAGTTGGATGGCCTTCCTATCTCGAAGGCCTCGGTTCTACCATGCACGGGCATGGGTTCTTTGTGTTCGGAAGAGTAACAAGTATCATGATTGAAAAAGCTGAGCTTGTCGATTGATGACATTTATCGGATGGTTTACCATGAGTCTCTAAGGACCGTCGGATGAAAATAAAAAGTATAAATTTTAAGCATTTTTTTTCATTTACTAATGTAACATAAATGAATAATATACATAACTCGTGGATTTTAAAACTTATGAAAAATTTCATTGAAATAAAAGAGTCTTATAATTTATTTAAAAACGTAAAAAAAAAGAAGTTTACTGCATTAATTTTGATAATATTCAGATTTTTTCAAAATAAATAAATAAAATTTTTTTTTAATTTTGATTTTTTCCCCCGAAAATATTTAAGTTACATATCAAATTGCAGTGCATTTATAGCTGCATTCTTCAATAGTATTTTAACAAAGTATTTAAGATATCAATACGAAATATAGTTCAAAGTACATTCAAATTATTGAGACTGCTCAAATTGAAAGATTTAAACAAAATATTGAATTGAATATTTAAAACTTTCGTTGCGAAGCAATTTTGTCATGCATTGAGCTATACCATTGAGCACGCCCCCCCCCCCTCTCCAGGAAAGTTTTGAATTAGAGAAATACTATTTTATTTGGAAATGTTTTTTTTTTCTCGTTTTTCAATTATTTGCATTCCTCCCCACCCCTAAAAAAATATATCGATGTATCGAAAATATCGATATTTGGAGAGCGATATATCGCGGTATTAAAATTCTGATATCGCCAGTCCTAAAGGTCAAATGAGGGTAATAAGCAATTCGAACTTGCTTAGAAAAAAAGATTCAAATTTTGGCTGTTTTTCAAAACTTATACTCAAAAAAAAAAGGAGGGGGGGGGGGGGGGGTGACTTTGGCCTAGCAACAACTGGTGCATACTATTGAGGAAAAAGTGAAACTTTTATGATATTGGGAAAAAAAAGAAAAAAAAAAACCGAGACAACTCTAGAATTTGACCACTTTTGCTTTGAGAACCCTATACCATCGTGTTTGTAATATTTTTACCTCATTTCTATATAGTATAACTCAAGATTGGACGTATTCGCGAGATAAAAGTTCGGAAAATCTGAACATTTTCCCGATCTCAACTCAGCCCTTTCGACTAAATATTAAAAAAAATACTGACACATTCTGGCAAAATTTAAATCGAACGCCCGCCAATTGAAGACTTAAATAACTTCAAAAGCTCGACTGTGTGAAATACGCGAGAAACGCCGAATTCTGAATTCACCAATTTTCTGCATGTTGATCGCTTGGAAATTAGTTCGTTAAGAAAATGCACGTAAAATAATGCTACAAGAAAGCTAAAAGAAAAATATTGTTAATTTTTACACAATTTAAAGACACAATTAACATAAAAAAAGCAAGTCGCGGAAACTAATAAGCTTCGAAGCTTGGGATTGCAAGAACAATATCTGAACATTAAAAAGATTAAAATTTGACATATTAACACATTTCCGATCACTTTTAAGCAAGTTCATCAAATCTTGTTTTGCTTCGTTTTAAAAGTTTATTTTTTCTGAAACGTAATAAACCATACACATAATTTTTTTTGTAAAAATATCATATGCGCCGCACCCTTTGTATCTGCCGCATCGGCAATTTAATAACCTTTCTCCTCATAAGCGGCTTGGTGCTTATGCCTGACAATACGGTACATGAAACAATCTTCTTCAAGGATTCCTTCAGAAAAACATTTTAAAGTGCAAGATCGTTTAATGCTAAAAATAATAATAATGCATAAAAACATTTTTGTGAGCGGATTACTGCACATCAATTTTTTGAAGCCAAGGGGCGGCGGGGGGGGGGCAGGGTCAAGTTCAGTCTTTGAGTTTCATAAATGATAGGCCTGTATTGAATAAAGAAAATAAGATAAAAATAATCAATTTTTGGTTAAAAAGTTCCTTTGGAGAAAATTTGCGGTGTTTTACACCAAACACAATATTGGATGATTCGTATTTCTTATTCCGAGTTCAGGGAATTAACTCTTCACTTTGGTTTAAAAAGAAAAGACACTAAATCCTCATTAATTGAGGTTAATCAGTTTTTCTGACTAAGCATAAAACATTTATTCAATTTAAACACATAATCAGTTAATGATGACACACTTTTTTACGACAAATTTAAATCCCCTCTCCTTTTATGAGGAAGTGTCACTATTCATTTTTTACCCTTCCTGTCCCCTTGCCACATGACAATGCAGTTTTTTTTTAATGAGTATACTGTTCCACTAACTGTGTGATGTCACACTTCTTGTTTCCCCTTCTCCCCCCTGTCACAATTTCTCCTTCCTTTCAGAGAGCGTGAAACCATTTGTGGACGAGCATTAACCAATGATAACTTTCGAAAGAAATTCTCGACAGACACAAAAATACGTTTTAAAAAGAATTCTGTCTCAAGCATACTAGAATCTCAAAACAATATGAGTTCCATCGAAGCCTGAATTGATCTACCTCTTTCGTGAACTCAGTAACTTTTACATGAAAAGTACGATGCCCGAAAGAGGTTAAGTTACGGAAAGCGTGACATCCTTAGTGGGCGAGCATTAACCAATGTTAGCTAACAGACATGAAAATATGATTTAAAAAAGAACTCTGTCTCAAGCATACTAGAATCTCAAAATAATATGAGTTCCATCGAAGCCTGAATTGATACCTCTTTCGTGAACTCAGTAACTTTTACGTAAAAAAAAGTACGATGCCCGAAAGAGGTTAAGTTATGGAAAGCGTGACATCCTTAGTGGGCGAGCAATAACCAATGTTAACTAACAGATGAAAATATGGTTTAAAAAAGAATTCTGTCTCAAGCATACTAGAATCTCAAAACAATATGAGTTCCATCGAAGCCTGAATTGATATACCTCTTTCGTGAACTCAGTAACTTTTACATGAAAAGTACGATGCCCGAAAGAGGTTAAGTTACGGAAAGCGTGACATCCTTAGTGGGCGAGCATTAACCAATGTTAGCTAACAGACATGAAAATATGATTTAAAAAAGAACTCTGTCTCAAGCATACTAGAATCTCAAAACAATATGAGTTCCATCGAAGCCTGAATTGATACCTCTTTCGTGAACTCAGTAACTTTTACGTAAAAAAAAGTACGATGCCCGAAAGAGGTTAAGTTATGGAAAGCGTGACATCCTTAGTGGGCGAGCAATAACCAATGTTAACTAACAGATGAAAATATGGTTTAAAAAAGAATTCTGTCTCAAGCATACTAGAATCTCAAAACAATATGAGTTCCATCGAAGCCTGAATTGATCTACCTCTTTCGTGAACTCAGTAACTTTTACATGAAAAGTACGATGCCCGAAAGAGGTTAAGTTACGGAAAGCGTGACATCCTTAGTGGGCGAGCATTAACCAATGTTAGCTAACAGACATGAAAATATGATTTAAAAAAGAACTCTGTCTCAAGCATACTAGAATCTCAAAACAATATGAGTTCCATCGAAGCCTGAATTGATACCTCTTTCGTGAACTCAGTAACTTTTACGTAAAAAAAAGTACGATGCCCGAAAGAGGTTAAGTTATGGAAAGCGTGACATCCTTAGTGGGCGAGCAATAACCAATGTTAACTAACAGACATGAAAATATGGTTTAAAAAAGAATTCTGTCTCAAGCATACTAGAATCTCAAAACAATATGAGTTCCATCGAAGCCTGAATTGATATACCTCTTTCGTGAACTCGGTAACTTTTACGTAAAAAAAAGTACGATGCCCGAAAGAGGTTAAGTTACGGAAAGCGTGACATCCTTAGTGGGCGAGCAATAACCAATGTTAACTAACAGACATGAAAATATGATTTAAAAAAGAACTCTGTCTCAAGCATACTAGAATCTCAAAACATTATGAGTTCCATCGAAGCCTGAATTGATATACCTCTTTCGTGAACTCAGTAACTTTTACACGGAAAAGTACGATGCCCGAAAGAGGTCAAGATACGGAAATCGTGACATCCTTAGTGGGCGAGCCAATGTCATTTTTCAAAAGAAATTATCAACAGACATAAAACTATGACTTAGAAATAACTGTCTCAAGCATACTAGAATCTCAAAAATATTCGAGTTCCATCGAAGCCTGAGTTGATCTACCTCTTTCGTGAACTCAGTAACTTTTACAGGAAAAGTACGATGCCCGAAAGAGGTCAAGATACGGAAAGCGTGACATCCTTAGTGGGCGAGCATTTACCAATGTCATTTTTCGAAAGAAATTCTCAACAGACATAAAAATATGACTTAAAAATAACTGTCTCAAGCATACTAGAATCTCAAAACAATATGAGTTCCATCGAAGCCTGAGTTGATATACCTCTTTCGTGAACTCGGTAACTTTTACATGAAAAGTACGATGCCCGAAAGAGGTTAAGTTACGGAAAGCGTGACATCCTTAGTGGGCGAGCATTAACCAATGTTAACTAACAGACATGAAAATATGATTTAAAAAAAAAAAACTCTGTCTCAAGCATACTAGAATCTCAAAACAATATGAGTTCCATCGAAGCCTGAGTTGATATACCTCTTTCGTGAACTCGGTAACTTTTACAGGAAAAGTACGATGCCCGAAAGAGGTCAAGATACGGAAAGCGTGACATCCTTAGTGGGCGAGCATTTACCAATGTCATTTTTCGAAAGAAATTCTCAACAGACATAAAAATATGACTTAAAAATAACTGTCTCAAGCATACTAGAATCTCAAAACAATTCGAGTTCCATCGAAGCCTGAGTTGATATACCTCTTTCGTGAACTCAATAACTTTCACATGAAAAGTACGATGCCCGAAAGAGGTCAAGATACGGAAAGCGTGACATCCTTAGTGGGCGAGCATTAACCAATGTTAACTAACAGACATGAAAATATCATTTAAAAAAAAACTCTGTCTCAAGCATACTAGAATCTCAAAACAATATGAGTTCCATCGAAGCCTGAATTGATATACCTCTTTCGTGAACTCGGTAACTTTTACATGAAAAGTACGATGCCCGAAAGAGGTCAAGATACGGAAAGCGTGACATCCTTAGTGGGCGAGAATTAACCAATGTTAGCTAAAAGACATGAAAATATCATTTAAAAAAAGAACTCTGTTTCAAGCATACTAGAATCTCAAAACAATATGAGTTCCATCGAAGCCTGAATTGATATACCTCTTTCGTGAACTCGGTAACTTTCACATGAAAAGTACGATGCATGAAAGAGGTCAAGATACGGAAAGCGTGACATCCTTAGTGGGCGAGCATTAACCAATGTTAGCTAAAAGACATGAAAATATCATTTAAAAAAAGAACTCTGTTTCAAGCATACTAGAATCTCAAAACAATATGAGTTCCATCGAAGCCTGAATTGATATACCTCTTTCGTGAACTCGGTAACTTTTACATGAAAAGTACGATGCCCGAAAGAGGTCAAGATACGGAAAGCGTGACATCCTTAGTGGGCGAGAATTAACCAATGTTAGCTAAAAGACATGAAAATATCATTTAAAAAAAGAACTCTGTTTCAAGCATACTAGAATCTCAAAACAATATGAGTTCCATCGAAGCCTGAATTGATATACCTCTTTCGTGAACTCGGTAACTTTCACATGAAAAGTACGATGCCCGAAAGAGGTCAAGATACGGAAAGCGTGACATCCTTAGTGGGCGAGAATTAACCAATGTTAGCTAAAAGACATGAAAATATCATTTAAAAAAAGAACTCTGTTTCAAGCATACTAGAATCTCAAAACAATATGAGTTCCATCGAAGCCTGAATTGATATACCTCTTTCGTGAACTCGGTAACTTTTACATGAAAAGTACGATGCCCGAAAGAGGTCAAGATACGGAAAGCGTGACATCCTTAGTGGGCGAGAATTAACCAATGTTAGCAAACAGACATAAAAATATGATTTAAAAATAACTCTGTCTCAAGCATACTGGAATCTCAAACTTATTGGGGGGGGGGGGGGAGCTAAAGGGACTAAAAATGTAAAACAGATTACAATGTGATTTTCAGTGACATGGGAAGGCTTGGAGGAAATAGCTTCGTTCTACTATTGAGGTTTTTTAATCTAAAGTTTTTATTTTCAAATTAATACAGTCATGTATTTTACTTCGTTCCCAAGCTAAGACTATAGCCCCCTCCTTATGAGGTCAGAACTTTAGATTGAACCGAAATTTTAGAGACTTGAAAAACCGCAATACTATTACGAATTTAAGTTTGCAACATAATTAAATATTTTCACTGCATATAGCGGTACATTTATGATAATCATTGCTATGTATTAATAAGATTTCAAAAAAAAAAAAAAAAAAAAATAAATAAATAAATAAATAAATAAGTAAAAAAATAAAAGGCTGTGAAAAATAAAATTAAAAACCTACCGGTTGCGTCACTATCTGAGAGGAGAAGGGAACTTATCTTTCAGTGTGCTCAGGGTCGTGCAGGGGGAAGGGGAGAGAAGGGGCTACTGTTGGCCCGGGCCTGAAAGGGGCCCAGGCGTAAAATAGAGTAAATAATATGGAGGGGGAGGGCGGAAAAGTCATTTGTGACGGGCCCTAAAATTTCTGTGCACGCCCCTGAGTGTGCTTAAGAAATTGCACTACAAATCCATCATTTAGGGGGTCAGGAGGAACACCTCCCCCCTGGCTTTGGGAAATGAATGTTTTTACATCAAGTTTTACTGAGTGTACATGATTTGCACCCCCTCTCCGGAATAATTTGAATTGAGGGGCCTGAGTAAGTGCCGAAAATAAATAAATTACCAATTTGAAATCAAGACATTGATGAGTATGGAAAACATCCCTGCAACAGAAAATAAAAGCTACGCACACATCTTTATCTTTACTAATAATAAAGCAGAAAGTCTCTCTGTCCGGAGGATGTCTGTAGGATGTCTGTAGGATGTCCGTAGGATGTCTGTGACGCGCATAGCGCTTATACCGTTCGGCCGATTTTCATGAAATTTGGCACAAAGTTAGTTTGTAGCATGGGGGTGTGCACCTCGAAGCGATTTTTCGAAAATTCGATGTGGTTCTTTTTTTATTCCAATTTTAAGAAAAAAACTATGATAAATTACGAAATTATCATAACGTGGAACCGTAAATGGGCACAAGCCAATTGGCGAGATACGAAATTATCATAACGTGGAACTGTAACGTCGGTACAAGCCAATTAGCAAGAAAATTCACTATACATTATTTGTAAATATACAGGCGAACCAAAAGACCTTTTGATTTTTCTATTGCGGGCGAAGCCGTGCGGGTGCCACTAGTCTTTATATATACTAATAATAAAGCTGAAAGTCTCTCTGTCCGGAGGATGTCTGGATGTCTGTAGGATGTCTGTGACGCGCATAGCGCCTAAACCGTTCGGCCGATTTTCATGAAATTTGGTACAAAGTTAGTATGTAGCATGGGGATGTGCACCTCGAAGCGATTTTTCGAAAATTCGATGTGGTTCTTATTCTATTCCAATTTTAAGAAAAAAAAATATTATAAGATCGACGAGTAAATTACGAAATTATCATAACGTGGAACCGTAACTTGGGCACAAGCCAATTGGCGAGATACATAAAGGCGAACCAAAAGACCTTTTAATTTTTCTATTACGGGCAAAGCCGTACGGGTACCATAATTAATAAAATAGAAACAGTCCATAAAAATATGCATAAGGAGCAGAGGAATTATTCATAATTTTTCTTGAGTGCTTGTCACAAAACCGAACCCTAACCGCACAATTTAACGAAGTTAATCGTGAGTTCCATTCAAAAAAAAAAAAAAAAAAAAAATCCGTTTCTTCTCTTCTTTCTTAATTCCGCTACAATTACTGATCCGCCCTTTTGGAAGTCGTCAAGCAAAAATCGATTTCTCTCCTTCCCTCCAACGCTGCAGGCGGAAACGCAGCAAAATGGAATTTTAAAATTGAAACACACCAGTACTTGAGCTCAAAAATCCTCTTGTTAACATGTTACGCGCCCCTCATCGATTGTTTGTTTCTCGTCTTCTTCGGCAGCTTTAAAGGTTGAATAAAATTCAAGTGTTGACAATTTCAACAACGTTTTTAATAGAAAACGTTGCACTTCAAAACCGGGATTTCGCACTTTATGGGTCTGTCTACGTAATACGGAGTCCTTTTTTTTTTCAAAAAAATCAAACGTTGACTAAATAAATATTATATGCATTTTTTAATTATAGAGTGATTAAAAGTAGGAGAATAAATAACAAAAAATGGGAACTATGAGAAAAAAATCAACTAATTTTATGGTTTACGCCAACACTTATGCATTTCAAATCAAGAAGTTGAAAAATCCGCAAAATGATTTACCAGTTTTCTCAACTAAAAGTAGTGAACTGAACAATCGGAAAATTATTGTCGCAAATGAAAATATCAAAAAAGTAGTTCTTCAAAAAACGTATTTCAAGATTTTTCTTTTTTTAATGTCAATGCTTTAGGCAATTTTTGAGGCTAAAATTCTCCATGTTAGCTGACATACAGTACAGGACTAGAAAAATCTTTAAAATTTTACATGCCCTGCCAGACATGTTCGTCAAAAAAATACATGCCCGAATAAGTTTTACATGCTCCGTTTTTTATTGTATAATAACAGAAATATTTAAATTTGTTGTATACCATTAACCAGACAAAAAATTTAACAGCTTTATATCTGAAACAAGAGTTATTTCAATATAAAACAGAAATAGAAGTTTAAATAAATAGTACATGCCCCGGGCATGTCGGGAAATATAATTTTTGAGCCCTGATACAGTAGACCCTTTGTTTTACGCGAATTTGTTTATACGCGGTCTACGATTTGACACCATTGTTCTATTTTACGCGGATAAGCATTGCAAGTAGATAAAATTTCCCCCTCTTTCAAAATTCAACCCCAGAGATTGCAGATAACACTCAATAAACTGTTTTTGGTGTAGGCGAGCTTGAGCCACTGGAGATATTTTTTGCAACTGGTTCCAGAGCTCCTTCCAGAAGTAGTTTTTAAACTCACACAATTCAGAGTTCACTGGAGGAAGAGTGTTTGGGAGTGACAAAGGAGAACGAAACCAACGAGAACACCGACATCGATGACACACAACCAAAAGCAATTTCGAGGCATTCCTTCACAATGCCAATGATCTTTCTGATTTTTCGTGAATGAAGATCACGTCACGGAAATGGTTATGGCTGCGTTAACGCCCCACAAACTACAGAGAAAAATAATGACAGCCAAAAAAAAAAAAATCGTAACCAGCTCTTTTTTATATACCTAGTTAATGTGTTCTATATGCACGTTTCGTACATGTATCGGAATAAGAACACAATATTTGTTATTTATCCAGCACTAGAATGTTATATATTGAAACGGATTCGGTGCGACTTCCACTTTCTTGAAATGAAGACACAGTTCTTGATAAAAACACAGGAGCTTTATTTACACTATGTACAGGAAAGTTCGTCAACAACTGCTAAATTAATCATCAGCAATTAAGCAAATATCACTCAACACCGTAAACTCAACGTTTACACACGTATTTACTTCCAAATACGAAAACAACACAGCGAAATGCCTCGCTATAAACAGAGCAAATACGCTCTCAGTTCGAAATCTCAATCGAAAACTCCCCTCTTTATCCAGCGTAACGGTTTATATACACACCGAAAAGAAATCGTTCAAATATTCCACACGCTTCTGGAAAATAGTAGACCGTTATCAAATTTTATCAATGAAAAAAAAGAAATAGGGGGATCGTATACTTTAGCCATATGTTAAGGGGTGGTATACTCATTACGGGAAACTATTTACAGGTTACGTTACTACAATAATTACTATTTACAGGATTTGTAACAATATATATATATATATATATATATATATATATATGTGGAAACCAACCGTGAAGTCTTATTTTATGAGGCTTTGATTTTCATGGCATTTTTGTGGAATGTAACCCCTGCGTAAAACGAGGGGGGGGGGGAAGGCTACTATGTTCATTGACTATAATTGTCAATCGTTTACTTTTTAAAACTCAAATTTCCGGTTCTTACGATATCACTTTCCGGTGTACTTAATTGGCAATAGCATCGTTTCTAATTATCGTAGAAACAAATGAAACATTTTGAGACCTAAAACTATATCTTTTTAAAAATAAATTTAAAAAAAAAAAGCTCATAAATGTCATTTAATGGCTAACCTCTCCGTTACGCATCAGAATTCAGTACATTACAGTTGAATCTCTCTGCAACGAAATTTCTCCGTAGAATCCCATTATACCAAGTTCTTAATAGAAACAAAACATTGAGCTTTAAACCCTCATATATATAATAGCGAATGATCGAGTAACGCTCATGACGTCCCCAACAATGAAACTCGAGCCACGGCATGATCATTCGATAATATTTTTTGGTAATATTTGACATGCAGGGAAAGGTTTTATCGTGACAAGGCTGAACTGGATCCGGTCACTTAACTATTTTACTGGTAAGAATGTGTCATTACAGGGGAATGAAGAAAAGAAAAAGAGGTCAACTATTAACTCCATCTTCTGGAGTTAGGGTTAATCCACTGGAGTTAGGGTTACTATTTCAACGATCAAAATATCACCAATTCAGGGGAATGAAGAAAAGAAAAAGAGGTCAACTATTAACTCCATCTTCTGGAGTTAGGGTTAACGCACTGGAGTTAGGGTTACAATTTCAACTATCAAAATATCACCAATTCAGGGGAATGAAGAAAAGAAAAAGAGGTCAACTATTAACTCCATATTCTGGAGTTAGGGTTAACGCACTGGAGTTAGGGTTACAATTTCAACTATCAAAATATCACCAATTCAGGGGAATGAAGAAAAGAAAAAGAGGTCAACTATTAACTCCATATTCTGGAGTTAGGGTTAACGCACTGGAGTTAGGGTTACAATTTCAACTATCAAAATATCACCAATTCAGGGGAATGAAGAAAAGAAAAAGAGGTCAACTAATTAACTCCATCTTCTGGAGTTAGGGTTACAATTTCAACTATCAAAATATCACCTAACAGGCAATGGCTTCGTTCAAATGTAGAAGCAATTTTGACCCGCCCATTCCTTGACGGGCGGTTTTACTGTTGACAATTAAAACTGAAACTTCAAACGAAAATCCGATCGTTCTTGCGAAAAACAGCTTTGAAAAGGTTAAAATCGGCAAAGAATATCGCCCAGGTAGGCAGGGGATTTACATTGGAGGCTGTTCTCAAATGATGTCACTCTTTGAGGGGGGAAGGGCTCCTGAAATTGTGAGTTTGTGACAAGGGGGAGGGAGGAGGTAACAAAAAGTGTAAAATCACGCACTTTGATTAAAAAGTGCTTGATTTGTGACAAAAAGAGGGAGGGGTAAGGAAAAGTATAAAAACGGAGGAGGGGTGGGGGTCAAATATGTTGCAAAATAACTGGCATTTATGGACAACCCCCTTATACGGTAAACCAAGCGGTGAATGAACATATGAGCGCAATTTCATTTTCATTAATTCCTGTTAAAATCTGTTGCAGTAGCATTTTGGAAAATGGCAGTATGAAAATTTTCATTGACATATAAGGAAAAAAGAATCTAATCTAATATCCCCTTACAAATCTAATCTGAAATAGCTTAAGCTTGAAAGACTTTACTGGGGAAGCTAGAAGGCTGTTTTTTTTTTAAATTGATAGTGTGCAATTAGAAGAATTGAATGAGATTCGAATTAAAGAAAGAACCATTTTTACAAATGAAATCAGGGCCGTAACCAGACTTTTGTTTCGAAGGGGGTTTTACTAAACACATTTTTTGAAACATTTATATGGCCTATCAAATTTGGTTTCATGTGTATTCTATTGATTTTTGTTACGATAGATGATCTAAATGAAGGGAGGGGATGTTCTTACAAAACGCCTTATTGTTACATAATAAATGAATTTCTCAATAACTACCATAACTTACCATAAACATACAATTTTTCATGTACAATTTTTCAGTCACACTAATTTCATTTCCCAAAAAAAATTGAAATAATAATAATAACAACAATATTATTTTTGTCACCAAAATATAACTAAATAAATAAAATAAATAAGGGAAAGCATTTCTTTGGATGAAAATTTTCAGAGGGGGTTTGAACCCTATAAACCAGGGCTGTACAACTGCAAAGAGCCCACGGGCCAGAATTCCGGTCAATGATCACCTGGCGGGCCACAGTTTGAAAAGTTGAACAATAACCTCTTACCTCTTATACAATATTAATTAATTATTAATTATAAAACAATGAAACAGAAGGATTATAAAACAATTAGCTTACATTTTAATGGGAAAACTGAGGTCGATCCGCCTTCTCTACAAACTCAGGAGTGTAAACATCGATGTATGTCAACATCGATGCGGGCCGCACAATATGTGTTGGCGGGTCACATGCGGCCCGCCAGTTGGACAGCCCTGCTATAAACCACCCCCTTGCATACGGCCCTGAACGAAATGACGTGAAAGGCCTAATTTTAAGGCATGAACATTTTGGGAAATGGCCGATTTCACGACATAGAATTTTGCGAAGGGGCCGCGCAAAAGGGACTAGAGATGAGACGGGCTCAGCCCGGGCCCGAAGCGGGCTCGGGCTCTAGAACCGAAAATAGGTTTCGGACTCGGGCGGGCTCAAGCTCAAGCACAGATATTCAATCGCTTATTTCCATACAAATTCAAAGCAAATAAACATTTTCCTGCTATGAGAAAATGGAAGGAACATTTAAATCAGTTCAATCAATGTCAAATTCAACCCCCCCCCCTCCCCCCAAAAAATTAAATAAATAAATTAACGCTTATTTATAGTGATTCATTTTGATTACAATTGCAATATGTCATACAGTAATGCATTTGAAGTGAAGCATTTTAAGAAAATTTAGAAACTTTTTTTAATGAAGAACATTTGATGTAACATTTTTCATTAACAGAGAGATCATGTCAGACTGTAGAAGTCTCAGTTTTTGATACAAGATTCTTTCGGGCTCGGATTTTGGTCCGAGACAATGTCACTCGGGCTCGGTTACAAATTTTCGGGCTCGGGCGGGCCCGGGCTCTCAAAAATGAGCCCGAACTCATCTCTAAAAGGAACCTCCTGAATAGACCATTCTCAGGGTAGATTTAACTTACTTCGGGCTCGGCCTGGCAATACTCCTCCATCGAGAGGGCATGTCCGAATTCGTCGAAGGAAACAACACTAAAACGCACCGAGAACCGCTTTCTCGGGTTCGATAGATAAGGTATCCAGGGATAGACAGATAACAGTCATCACGGGCAGGCAGTGATTACAACAAAAACAGATGCTTCATTGTTGAAAACCGAATGCTTGATAATCCCAGGCAATGCGCGATTCATGATTGGTACAATTACGATGCAGTTGCGAAAAATTTAACAATCCCTAATACCAGGGGCAGATCCAGAAATATTTGTAAGGGGGCGGGGGTCAAGTTTCAATAGCCGGCGTTATATCTCCAACGTAAAAAAGCTTCTCTTAAGCCCCCCCCCCCCCAATGAGATGAAATCATTTAAATCCCCCCTCTCCAGAACTTTTCAATGGTTAAGCGCATTAGAGATGATTGTTAATTTTGAAAATTAACAGAAAATCTGAAAACAGCAATAGCGAATTTAAACGAACCCAGTCATTCCTTTGAACTGTGATGCGAAGACAGAACGAAGCAAAAAACAGATTAACATTGTTCTTAAACAGATTAACATTGTTCTTTTATACTTTTTTTTTTGACTCTAAAAATTTGAAGATTGGTAACAATCATAATAAAATTCTTGTCACAGGGGGGGGGGGGGGGCGGCAGCTGACCCTTTGGCCCTCCCCTGCCTAATACAGCACCAGTCCTCGAATATTATTCCTACAACAAGAATACCATTACCCCAGTCCCAGCTGCAGATTTATGATACCGCTATTGCGAGGGGTCACCATGGACATTGGGGCCTCGAAAGGAATTCAAAAATGCAGACGAAAAAGGTTTTACTGTAGTTATGTGATAGACAAAGCACCCCCCACACCCCAGGGTCGTGCAAAGAAATTTCGGGGCCCGTCACAAATGACTTTTACGGGCCCCCCTCCAATTGCTTATCCCTACGTCCCTACATATATCTCGCCCCCTCATTTTAAAAAACTCGGGCCAACAAGTGTCCCTACTCCCCCCCCCTTGTGCACGCATTGCGACGAGCAGGGCCGGATTTGGACCGAATGGGGCCCTTAACTATTTCAAGTATGGGGGCTCCTTTGTAGTCTGCACAACTGAATGTCAAGGACAAAAAAAGGTTATTTTTAAAGCTTTTTTTTTTCACAATGTGTATATTTTTCTCTGATGCTTCAAATCATGTATACTTTTTCGCTTTTAAATTTCACGTTCTGTAACAACATTTTCCCAAATGTTTATTTAAAGTTTGAATTGAATAGAGGTTAAGCTTCAAAGTCTACAAATACGCATTAAAGACCCTATTCCGGAAAAAACCGGTAGCATTCCGCTTCGATCTAACGGCAGAACACCTCAAACCTTCTCCATTTGCGAAATGTCTGCCACGTAAGACATCCCACAAACGTTTTTTATCGGATGTCTTTTCATCCATAAGCTCATTCCTTTTGCATTGAAAAAGGCGTTCCTTGTAACGCCGAAGCACGTGTCTGCAGTAAACTGCAATTTGACATCGTTATTTCGTACTTTACTGTAAAGGGTTTCCTACTCAGAGTCAAATTTGGTCGAAATGTCCATGGTTTTGAAACAGAGAGACAAGATTTTGCAATATATATTGAACATCTCCACATCTCATTTTCAAATTTCCACCATATTGATATTGGTTGAAGTGCTCGGAAACGAACTGCGAACAAATATTTGATGTTGATGATTAAAAAGGAAAAAAAAAAAGTTTTATGAACAAACAGCATTTAAAACAATGGGACATATTTGTATCATCGTGTTAGTAAACATTTTTTTTATTTTTCCTTCAGGAACGGGAAAAGCTTTTCCCTACGAATAGTGATTTTGAATTGACACATGCAATATGCAAAACTAAAAGTGTGAAGTCCATCAACTTCCCGCCAGCCGAAAGTCACATGACATCGCTAAGGTCATTCTACCCACGCCACGGAACTTGGTCCAGGTAACCTATCGGGTGACCATGTGTACCTTGGAGCACTAGATGGCATTCCTTGGACTGGTTTCAAATGCTTCTAAATAAAAAAAGGGGGGGGGGGGTTGTAAAAAGTGCAAAATTCTTTAAAAAAGAGATGTGCAAGTTGGAGGGGAGGAGGGAGTCATTATACGCAGCAAATTAAACAAAGGAAGAACACTGTCCACAGCTCCCGGTACATTTTCGATGCACCTTCGTGTTCCATTGACATCTCAAATGTGAATCGATAAATGTAACTAGGTTAAACCTAAGGACGGATATAAGGGAGAGGCGATCATCCCTCCCTCAAAGGACTCTGCACCAACAATATTTCAGAATTGAAGCCCTAAAATCACAATTGTAGGCCATCTTTGCTGACGTTAGGGAAAGAATAGGGTTTGGAACTCTCACGAAAAATTTTTAAAATTGAAATTCATAAAACGCATTTTCGGAAGATATTTTGTGAGGTTAGTAGGAGGGAAGGTTCAGAGGCCCTCTCGGGCATTTTTCAAAATTGAAGTCGTAAAAACGCGATGTTAACCCATCTCAGATAATGTTTGGCGAACAAAATAGGGTTCAGGGACTTATCCACAGCATTTTTCGAAGCGAAAGTTTCAAAAGCTTAATTTTAGACGACATTCGGGGACGTTTGGGAGAAAGAGGTTTGGAAACATTCTCCCTCCCCCCACCCCCCCATCCAGCGGAATTCTTTCGAAGTTGATCACCTTTGTGGACTTCAATGAAAAGGAATATTTATGGGACCTTCTTCCTCTCTCCTCAATGGCAACACCTCAGTACTTCATTTGTTCTTTTAGAAAAAAAAAGCCCTTACATGTGTAGACCAGATACGTAGTAAGAGTTAAGAGATGAAAATAAATTGCCTCCCTCCCCTTAAAAATTTCTGGATCCGTCGTTGGTTAACCCCCAAAACAGAGGGTTAATCTTGTCTGTCAAGAGGTAGGGAATGGTGAAAAGTATCCTCAGTTTTGAGCCATATAAGCGACTCTGGAGCGTTCAATTATTTCAGAAGTCCTATGGAGGTCCATTGGACTTCTGCCCCCCCTTCCTGAAATAATCGATTCAAATATACTCTTCAAAATGCAACAACTTATGATCAAACCTCAGCCCACCCAAAAGAATGTGCCAAAAGTATCGGTGCTTTTTGAAGGTAAGAATGAAATGCATTTTAACATGTTATTAAAGGACAAAATCATTAGTAATTAATTAACGTGACACAGAGATCAACGATTCTGTGAAAAAATGAAACAAGCGTTTTTTCGGATCACAATTACAAAGGGGATTCAAATTCGAGTATCTGCTTGGTGGTACGATATAAGAGGCCATTCATCAATTACGTAAGGATCCCGAGGAAGTTTGGAAAAATCTCTACAAACCCTTACTTTGGGGGAGGGGGGTCATACCCATTCATACGTAATATTTTTCCAAGTCGATTTTCTATATTAGAAATCGCGCGGTCATGTGGTTCGCAGTTAACTGCTTTATGTTTCAGATTATTTGGAAACTTACTTTTAACTACTGATAAATGATGTTCCAAAGGATAGGTATTTACCTAATAATGTAATGGTAATATGTAGTCGACAGCAATAAAATAATGTAACTTATTTGTTGAAAAATAAAAATCTTTGATTTACGTCAAACTGGGAGTTTTAGTGTAAATGATAATTTTCCAACAACATTTTATTATTTTGAAAAACGAAATGGAATCTTACGTACCCTTACATAGGGGTAGAGGAGGGGCGGGGGTCAAAATTGCAAAAATCATCCTTACGTAATCAATAAATGACCCATAAGCACCAGATACTGCGAGTAAGAGAGGAGAAATGAAAATGCTAAAAAGGTTATTTGTTTCACATACATTGAAGAATAAAAACCTCAGCACTCTGACGGAATTTACTTAAAAAAAATATGCTGCTTAGGGGGGGGGGGGACAGAATTGAAATTACAGTTTTTTCGACAGGATCACAGCAATTTTTGTCCCAAAATGCACCGAGAGTTTCCCCTTTTTGCTTCAATTTAATGAATAAACAAGAACACTGATCAAATGTGCGATAGGAAAGAACGTAATAATCGTAAAAGTTGACCAAAAATGTCCGCCTTTTACACAATTTTTGACCCCCTTCACCTTTTGCTACAAAGTGTCACACTTCAGCTTTATCCATCCGACACACACTTTGTCACATGTCACGCTATTTTTCATAACATACTAGAAGAAAAAAATGTCACTTTTTGTTTCCCCCTCCCTCCCTTTCGTCACAAACTTACTTAAAACGTCCCCGCCCCCTTTCCTCAAAGAGTGACATCATTTTCCCCAAACTACTTTTGCATTGACAAAAATATTAAGGGGCGGAGGAAATGACTTGAGCGCAGGGGCACCCCGATGGGAGGTCTTTGTGACCTCCGAAAAAATTCCTTATTCCGCAAATTCGTCAAATTTGAAGACAATATTGCAACATTGGTTGTCTTTTCCCTTTTTTAATAATAGGGAAGTTTTCGATTTTTCAGTTTTATTTTTATATGATAGAGTAACATGTATGAACATCATAGGTGAAAAAATTTTTGCGATACGATAAGTAGTTTTTTTTTTTAAATTAATTTTTAAAGTTCAAGCGCTTGTGACGTCAAATGGCATAGGAAATGACGTCATGCGCTCTTCCGATACGGGAGAAGCCGAATGACGTGCTTCGGAGACGAAACGTAAAAGGCTTATCTCCTCGCATTTAACTCTTCGCGTTTCTGGAAAAACCTCTCATCCTCTCGGAAATATTCGAATATCATCATTGATGTTACTTGAGGAAGATTATTTAGACTGTGCTTTAACGAATCCGGCCTCCATAGTGTGTTCAAAAGGATTATTGAATTTCTAAAAAATAAAAATATCAGCGAGCTCAAAATGTCCCTAGCGAAAACAAGGGATCTTCGGCGGAAGGCTGCCCATCAGTGCCCTGTGACGTAAGCTCGTGACGTTTCAGAAGAGTGCACTTTTGCGCGTGGATTTTTAAAAATTCATTAAAAATCAATCACGGTGTTGTAAAATTCGGCGATGGTGAATTTTTTAGTTTTGAGGGTCAATTAAAAATATCCAACAGTCAAAATATGAACATTTAATAGGTTGCAACTTCCCTATTTAAATTATCTTTTATTGTTCCGTTTGTTTATTATTATTGTGCATATTCGTATTTTATCATATCATTAGAGAAATTAAACACCACCCCCCCCCCCTCTCCAAAAAATTTTAGTTCTGGGCGCCCTCGCTTGAGCGCTATATTTTAATAATTATCCCTCAACAATTTTTTCTTTACAATCTTCATTATTAGTTCTGATGAGAGAGCGGAATGAGAGCTTAATAACTTTCGCGCGGCAAACGAACCCTCGCGAGGTTGTCGACCCCTCTTGCCGCTCTCCGCGCAATCGTTCGATTAACTGAAATTTGGAATACGTAGCTGCACATTTCCATAAAGGGGGGGATCGCGGAAAGTGGCTTACGCATTGAAGTACCGCTTCAATGGACCATGTCCGAGGTGTAGAATCGCTTCAATATTTCTGTTTACATTTATTTAGTGTTCTAGTCGTATGCAAATGATACAAAGAAAAATAACGTTTTATCGAATAACACTGCGCGAAAACAAGAAAAAAAACCTTTATCACCTCTTTATTATGCATTGATGTGAATGACGACAATGGTGCGATGCTTCCCCAGAAATCTAAATCCTTATATATATATATATATATATATATATATATATATATATATATATATATATATATATATATATATATATATATATATATATATATATATATATAGTTACAAATTCTGTAAGTAGCAATTATTTTTGTGATTAATTTGTCGTAATCTAGCTAAATTTGGCGTTTATTAAATTATCTTTCATCTAAAATTATTGTAGTAACGTAACTTGTAAATAGTTTCTTGTAATGAATATACAGCCCCCGGTACATTCGGCTGAAGTATACGGTCCCCTCATTTCTGAATGATAAAATTTGTGAATGGAAAGAAATAAAATAACGGTCTACGATTTTCGAGAATCTTTTGGAATATTGTGGAAACTTTTCGATGTGTATAAATAGCGGCCCGCATGAAAAAAAGTCAGTCTCGAGTTAGTTTTTGCTTGTGAATCGTTGTAGCGGTACGCTGGAGAGCATTTATTGCTCTGTTTTGTGAAGCCTTTCGAGCTGTATTTTTGCTTATTTGGATGTAAGTACGTGTGTAACCCGTTGAGTTTACGGTGTTGATTGTTATTTACTTCTATGAAACTCGAGCCACGGCATGATCATTTGATATTTTTTTGTAATGTTTGGCATGTAGGGAAATGCGTTATTTCGACAAGGTTGAACCGGCACGGTGATGTCCGCACTCTGTCGTTCGTGACCTTGAAATAAAGTGTACGATGACACCATATCTCAAAAATGCAGCACAACTTCGAGGAACCATTTGAAGAATTTTTAAAACAATTCACAGGGGGGGGAGGTGGTCATGGCACAAGAATTTTAGATTTTTTGTTGGAAAGGGGGGGGCGCCCACGCTCCGAGGGTTGCCCCCCTCCCCATTAAAGATTTGGTTTCTCAGAATAGCATTATGGCACGTGCATATAGCATGAAATCAATACATTTTTTTTTTTAAATCGATGAAAAATATAAAAACCAATGAAACTTTGAGCTCTCTCCCTTTTCAATAACACCAGACTGGCGTACAGAATTGAACCTTTCGTTTAGGGGGGAGGGGGTGACTTTTTCTTTTTTCTCTTTTGAAGGAAACAATTTCTTCGCTGCACGCATCTTCGTTCACTCGGAACAAAATGTCACGGGGTCAACAGCGGGAGGCCAAAGGACGCCGGGTTTGAACGAACAAGAAAGGCAAGCATTTTTGTTAGCGAAGGCATATTTTCAGCGTGGCCAGGGCCCGATTAGCATCCAGTAGAACAATTAGGCCGTGGCCGAGCGTCCCCACATTTTAGGGGCAAAAATGCTTCAGCCAATGGCTAAAATTGTAACTTTCGACTACCGGGGCCCCCGAAAAAGGGGTTTAACCTAGACATGGGCGCCCATATGCAAAATTGTAAGGGGGGGGGGGGGGCTCAGATATTTTAACTATGGTTTAGCATGATATGGTCCCCATGAAAACCAATTTCAGGACAGATTAGAGTCATTAAAATTGGGCATTTTTAATCACTTATTCATTAATGGCTGGAGAAGAAATATTTTTACATTTTTGCAAAAAAAAAAATAAATAAATAAATAAAAGCAAGGAAGTTCTAATTTCTAAGGGGAAGCTCGAGCCCCACTTGCCTCCCTATATGGGCGCCCTTGAACCTAGGGCCTCTCAATATGTTATTTTGGCCCTGGGCATGCATACAAGCTGACCCAGGGAAAGCTCCACACATGCAAAATTCTTTTGATTTTGGGTTTGCTTCCCCCCCCCCCTTCTAACTGTATTATTAGTATGTAATTTTCCTACCGAAAAATCATTCAAGGATTTTACTAAAAAACCATAGAATTTTGTTTGGAACAATCTTGGCACATTGCCGCGCCTTTCGCAGTTGTGCCCTCGGCGAGAGCCACTCTTGCCAACCCCTAGGTACGCCACTACATAGAACAGACTTTTACTGAGCAGCAGATGCGGCATTGGACAAGAGCGCATCCAAAGCAACATGGAAGGGACGGAGGGCAAAGAGGTCATTGTGACCTGCCAAAACCTTCCTTATTCGGCAAAAATATCATTTGGCAAAAGCTGAAGTTTTATTCAGCAAAATTTGGAGTTCCATTCGGCAAATTGAACGATTTAGCCCGCCCAAAAATTTAAGTTCGGGTGTGACAAAGTTACTACAGCTGAACTCCATCCTAAATTTTGAAACCGTCAATTTAAAGCTTATTTTGGGTTTCATTTGATTTTTTTTTCGAGCAATCACGATTGCTTATTGCTTTCATTTGACTGTTTTGATGTGCTATCATTTTATTTTCCCGCCAGCACCCTATGTAGCACCACCGTCGACCGGCTCCTCACGTGCTGCTCCTCAGCGAAATGCATCCATATCCTACACACACCGCGCATACATACGCAACTACACACAGACACACACATACACAAACACATACATACATACATACAGACATCTACACATGCACCACACAAACACACACATATACACAACTACCCACACATTCATGCCTGCACCCTGCACACAGACACATATGGCTACACACACATACACATACCCCGCCCCCCACGCACACAAACACTCATACACACAACTACCAACACTAATGCCTGCACACAGACACAAACACACATGCCTACACACACATACCTCCTACACACAAACACACATACTCCCCCCCCCCCCACACACAAATACACGCCTATACACACACTCGTGATTGCGAAAAACATAATTTGAATTCAAGATGACAAAATTCAAATTAATTTCTTTTTTTTTTTTGAAATTTGGAAGGGGAGCAGCTGCCCGCCCTTGCCCCCTCTGGATACGCCCCATGGCGTTGGACAAAAATTAGATTGTATTAGCTTCAACCAGTTGCATGTTATTTTCCCCAAAATCACTAGATAAGAAATGAATTTGCATAGTGGACCCGAGGGAAAACGTTAACGACTTTTATTACTCATAAAACGGCGGAATCTCTTTATTCTTTTTTGGCGTTTCCGTGCAGTAACTTGGAAAAAAGCAATCGATAGAGTTTCTTGGAGAGGACAAATTAGTCGCATCGACTTCGATTCCAATAGAAAAATAAACGGTAATTCCGTTCGATTCGAAATGAAAGATAGGTGAAGGGAAGTGAAGTACACGAAACGTTTCGAGAATGCATGCAGGGTTGTCAGGTTTGGCAAATATTAGCCATTTTGGCTATTTTTGTCAGTCACACTTGGCTAGAAAAAATTCAAAAGCAGTGTCCAAAGCAATCAACATTTCGCTTAATCATCTCTCATTAATAACATACCAGCAATTCAAACTTATTGATCAAAAGACTTCTGAAGAATATTAAAGCAATTGTATTTCAACAATATATTTAAAAAAAAAAATAAATAAGCATTTTAATCTAGAATCAAACACTCTACTTAAACACAGGAAACGTCTCGTAAGTTATTGTGATTGAGTCGTTGTGATTGAAGGATATTCCTGCAGTTTGGCTCATTTTACGAAGCTATTTTCCTAAATGTTCACATGGCAACCCTGAATGCACACATCGAATTTCCAGCAGAAGGGACCTTTACTGAATCTAATGGGACAGCGTAGTTCATTTTTACTTTCTTCTATATCTAATATATAGAAGAAAGTATTGGATTCGTGCAAATTTTCGAATTTCGAATTTTGACGGATTCGAACGTTTTGAGGTGTGCTGAGTCCATTTCGACCATTTTTGGAAAATGTCTGTCTGTCTGTGTGTGTGTGTGTATGTGTGTGTGTATGTATGTATGTGTGTGTGTATGTGTGTCACGTCTGTGTGTGACCAGTTTTTTGTGGCCGCTCTACAACAAAAACTACCGCATGAAATCGAACGAAATTTGGTACACATATGTGCCCCTATGTGAACTTGTGCCCATTAGTTTTAGGCGCGAATTCCTCCAAGGGGGGTGGAGCAATGGGACGTTTTTCGAGTTACGCATGCTTGCTATTCCTCAGGAAGTAACTGGCGGAATCAAACAAAATTTGGTCCATATGTTGGTATTAACAGGAACAGGTGCTGATTCAATTTTGGTGTCAATAACTCAAACGGAGGTTGAGCTATAGAACGTTTTTTGTCGTCAATTGTGACTGCTGTATCTCAAGAAATAATGAACGGAATGAAAGAAAAATTTATCGGCAAGCCCTTAGTGGGTATAAGAACTGATTTTATTTTTGTGTCAACAGCTAAAAAGGGGGTAGCGCAATCACCCGTTCTTTTTTTCCATTTTGAGTGCCCTATCTCAAGAAGTAATGCTACGTTCTGGTTGAAATTTGGAATATATGTGAATCCATATGTAAACAGGCTTTGGTTCAATTTTGACGCCGATCGCTCCAAGAGGTGTTGATTTTTTTTTTTTTTTTGCGAATAAAAAATATTTTTATTAATGCAACAATAAGAAAGATAAATCGTAATAGATTGTCGTCTGCGTATTTCTCGTGATTTTAATTGTATGGAAATAATAGGAAATATTATCTCAATGATTTAAAATTTTTAACTGTTGCCATCTTATGTTTGTTAACAAATAAAATATTTGTAATTAATTCAAGCAAGGCTTTTAAAATAACTTTCAATTTTCGCTCTTTGCTTTGCTTTTGCAATAATTCAGACATTGGGTCGTCAAGTTTTTGCATGTGTCATTTTGTTTTTATTGGGAATATTGCTTCCTCGTCAAGCATGGGGAGGGATCAGAAAAAAAAAAAAAAAAGAAAAATATAGAAGAAAGTTTCGTGATGGCCACAACATACTAGTTTCCTGCGGATGACAAATTTTTGTTTTGTTCTAACTGAAATGCATCTTTATTCCTTTTTCTTGGAGGTAAGAAGGGGAGGGGGGTTTTGGGAGATAGCTGCTGTTATTCCATAAGGGAATTTTACTGATACACAGAATATGTGTGAATCTTAGGAAAAATGGTATGTACATATTAGTCAAACAAAAGATTTTTTTTTTTAAAGTTGGGGAGGATATTTTCATTAACTCAAGGGACTCTCTGTACATTCTCAGCACGGGCATTGCCATGAGGTACAGGTGGTGTCTTATAAGTATTTTAGTTCCCTTGTAATTGAAGGGTTTCCAATGTCTCAAGAAGGGACGATAGCGGTTTTTCTGTAGCTTGGCAATTTTTGGCTAATTTACGGAAGCTGTTTGGCAATTTTTCTAAATTTTCGGCTGGCAACCCCCTGAATGCACGCACAGCTCAAATTTCCTGGAGCAGAGGGCTTGTACTGCATCTTTCGTCTCGGATTAGGTATTACAGAGTGTTACAAGCAGCGCCCCTATTTTTCATCTTTTCCACTCATCACGGAACGAAAATCAATTTCCAGCACACGCCCACATCAGTCACGTGGTTCCACGCTGGATCGAAGAGAAATGGAATGGAGGAGAAGAAATGGGACTCTTTTTAAAATCTATTCTTGAATGGAGAGGGTATATATGGATTTAAGTACTCAAAAAGATCGGTGGACATGATTTTGGAAGTCTCTCATTGTGCCATATATTTAAAATTACTCTTGGCTTCCAATGACGACAGAAAAATTAAGAAGGCTTTGATTCGTTTTAGGGGCACATTGGGAAAGATTCGCTGATCGCGAATTTGAAAGAGTTAAAAATTTAAAACACCCCCGACCCTAGTTGCCGACCTCGTGTTTGGATGAGCATGAACTTCGCCACTTGCATTTTTTTCTAGATGACATGGGAAACACGGAAAAGGAAAAAAAATCCGAACCAGGCACGGATCTATAAATTTTGGACACATCCTGCAACAAGATCTGTACGGCCCCTGCCCAGAAGTCAACATTGTATATTTACAACATTAAGTCGAAGTGATGTTTTTTTTTTTTTTTCAATTTTATGGGCCGTTGGGCCCCTTAAGGACGTGCCCGCCCCCCTTACGCACTGCGGGTTCGCAGATCCGGCCTGATCCCAACTATAATTTAACATAGTTTTATAACTTTTTTAATAGTAAAATTTGCTAGTCGCAAAAGCAGAATCAAGAGGGAAAATTAAAAACCATTTCTTATGTCTGTATCTCAGAGTCAGACTGACGTAAGTCAACTTGATCGCTACTTTAAAGGAGAGAAGAAATATTCAAATTTATTAAAAGTATCTTCTGGGGTAGCAAATTTAAACTGTCAACAGCTTTTACTATCATTTTATTTTTACTTTATTATTTTTAAGATTAATAATCCACCGTCTTTTCTCAAATAGTAGCAATTACAAGACAGTGGATAACTTTTGAGAATTATTGGCTACATTGATCTTGGGTTTTATTGGCTAGATTTTCAAACTTTTATCAGCCTAATCTTGAGTTTCGCAAAAAAATCTCATTGGCATCAATACATTGCACCCAAAATGCAAAATATTCCACCAACTTAGTCGTTTATCTACTCGCATAATCTCGCCGAGTCGACAACGTTATCGTTACCCCGCCGGAAACTAGCCAAGTTTCTGACACTGCGCTACATACATCGATATGTAACATTAGCTCATTATAGCTCGATAACAAAATATTTGTCGTACAAAATTTATTTTTGGACCCTTACACTAGAGAGCAGTTTTTCAACGCAGGTTTGGCGAGGAAATAATATAAACACAGGCACCAAAAGATCAGCAAGAATTTGCTGAAAGGTAAGCATGATAAATTTTGAGCACCATTTTATGGTTTGCAGAACTTTATAATTTTAAGTCCTTTTTTAAAAATAAAATAAACTAGTTTAAAAAACTAAAAAAAACACGCTTTCGTAGCAAAATGAACTAAAAAGTGAAAAATAACCTTTGGATGATAGTAGTTGACCAATCACTTAATTTTAATGTGATACAAAAAAGCGTGGGGTGCTGTCTATTTACATTTTTGCTTGGACAACAAATGGAAGAACTTCAAGACAACTGATAAGAAGCCCCCCACGCTTTTTTTTATTACATTAAAATTAAGTGATTGGTCAACTACTATCATCCAAAGGTTATTTTTCACTTTTTAGTTCATTTTGCTACGAAAGCGTGTTTTTTTTAGTTTTTTAAACTATTTTATTTTATTTTTCTGTTTTTTAGTCTTTTCTTGGAGAATTATCAGATTACGAAATTATTTATAAAACGAGTGCGAGGAAATATCTTAAAGTTAAGACAAGGGCACCCCGATGGGAGTCATCGATGTATGTTTGCGGAATATTTATATTACTTTGAAAATTTGAGATGCATTTGAATAAAAGTTTTGTTCAACAATGGTCTGATCGGCAATGAATTTCCAATTGAAGGCTCACCTAAATTTTGGCATGAAATTAGTTAAAAACAATTATATTTCATGTTCTAATTACCTTGGAACATTGGAACAAGTTTTGTCTGATGCAGAAAAATTAAAGGTTTCTGTGTGTATTTTTAAATATTTTTTGCGAGCATTTTCTAATGTATTTTTAAAAATTTTTCCTTTTTCACATTGTTGGATTTATGCCAAAATATTGATTAAAATTGGAGGAAACTAACAATTAAAAGAGTTAATTAATTAATTTGATTATAGAACATTGCATTGTCATCGGATCTGAGGTCGCGTGCCAAATTTCAAAAGAATCCGATCGCAGGAAGTGGGCGAAATTTGAGCTGCAAGATTCCGTTACAAGATACATACATACATACATACATACAGGCGAAGCTAATAAAAGCGTGTTAATAAAAAAATAAGCGTCAACTATTGGGTTTTAACCGAACTTCTTTTAATTTAGCACTCAAATTATGCGATACTTTGAAATAAAGAAACACAAAAAAGAGGACTGATTGTTTGTTTTCTTAGAAATAATTTTTGACTATTTTTAAATAACAGTAGGGACAAGTAAAGGAATGACATTTTGGTATTTTAGACTCACATAAAATATAGTTAAAATACAATATACATTTTTTACTATACTTGTTTAACTATTCTAAAAAGTACTTAAACTTCTTAAAGTATGCGAGTCATAAAACATTTGTAAATTATAAAAAATACATGAAAATAAATCAATTCGAAGATATCCATAAATCTCTCACTTTTTTCTAACAAATGTAAGTCCCTCCCCCTCCCATACCTAAAAACTCCAGTTCTTATTTGGTAGCAAATGGCTACTATTATCAAAAGAAATGGAAGCCACCTTTGAAAAAAAGCAGGTGAAAAACAAAAGTGCATAAAGTGTCAACGATGCAAAACCTCCCCTACTATGTCCTCCCGTATACTTGCGAACTCTTGAAAATGGGTATCAGTAAAACTTTTTCGTGCACACCGCTATCTCATCCGATTTAAAATTTGATTATAAGCACACGAAATTAAAAATAATGTAAAAATATGAATTCAAAGGGTCAATCAGACGATATGTTGAACATTTGAATCCACTCATATCATCACCAAAATTTTATGAAAGTTTAAAAATAAATTTTTAAAAAATCCCTGAATTTAAGTAACTAGAATAATTTTCTGGCTTGTGCATAATTTTGCCACCTATTTTCCCTAATTTTGATATTATCTTGCTATCCAGAACGTCTTTAATCAATTTTCAGAAAAAAATTATTAATCTAGCTTGATTCAACTCGAGTGCAACGCAACGAATTTAAAATTTCCCGCGCGGCGGTGGCAAAATGGCGATTGTGCAAGTCCTCTGCTACGGAATAAGGATAAAAGAAAAGTAAAAAATAATGGTAAGCAACAAAATTAGCATTATCTATGCGGTAGAATCACACTGCTAACCAATACGGAAGAAGTTTAGAGAGGAGGATGCAATTGGATTTCGAAATGTGTAAAAAATCGGGACTGACATAAATAGAACGTTGGTAAGTATCCGATAGCTGAAATCTTAGTGGACATTACTTCCCCTCTTTTTCATCCCAGACGATCCGACAGCCAAATTTTTAGTGGAAAAGAGATTTTGGGAAAAGGTCATGCCCCAAGATGATAGTTTGTGCAAGGGACATTTTAGTGAATGGTAGCCACATTGGTGACTTCAATGAAAATACCGGCCACCAAAACGTGAAAATTGGTTGCGTTTAGCGACTGGCGACCGCGAGATTTGAGCTTTCCGCCCCCCCCCCTCGTGTCACATGTCACGCTTTCATATGCATACTGTTATAAAAAGTGATGTCGAAGTTCTTGCTACCAACAATCACACAATTCCACGAATCCCTTTCCCTCCTCAAAGCATGACATCATTCGTATACATCCTCAAGTAAATAATAGCCGATGATCGAGTAACCCGCGTGTTTCAACAATGAAACTCGCGCCACGGCACGATCATTTGATAATGTGTGTTGGTAATGTTTAACATGCAGGGAAAGGCTTTATTGTGACAAGACTGAACTCGATCCGGCAACTCAACTGTTTTACTGCTAAGACTCATTTTAGGAAAACGAAGAAACCAAAACAATTAAGAGGACTGGAGTTAAGGGTTAATCCACTGGAGTGAGAGTTAAAATTTCAACTATCAAAATATTACCAAACACGCAATTTTGCTTCGTTCAAATGTAGAAGCAATTTACACCCGTCATACCTTGACGGGCGATTTTCTAGTTTCCTCATAATAATGCCCATCTCCAACTCCTCAACATGCGTAAATAAATTTGCAGATGAATCGCTGACACGAATGCAATGCATCTTCATGTTATGACGATTCGATTCGTTCAAACCATTCAAGCAGAAAATGCAATAGATTGAAAAAGAAAAAGAGAGAAAAATAGATTTTTTTTAAAGGCTTGACTTCCTTGCACTTTGATCCTCCATACGCCGAGCGTAGGTGGGAAGGGGGGAAAAGATTAAAGCGATTTAAAAGGTTTGCGGAAGGATGAGGGTGAAAAATGTTTAATTACGGATTCATGAATTATCATGTACTCGAGTCCCGGCTTGCACGAGGGATGCGTTCCAAGACCCTTCGCGTAAGTTGAAATTTCGCGTTGTGGAAAAGGGTATGTGTAAAAACTTTTATAAACATACCCATACGATTAAAGACACTTGTAAACACCTCCTCAAACTGTTAAAAACCATTTCTTAACTATACATTACTGTTTCTTAAATAAAAAAAAAATTAATTTTTATTTGTTGTATTAAAAAAAAAGAAAAAAAAAAGTTTTATTTAACAACAACAAAAAAAAAAAAAAAAAAAAAACTGCTTCGACGCACAAAATCAATGGAAAGGAAGACGTAAAATAAACCATTACAGTACGTACATTATGTAGTAAGAAAAACAAATGCACTATAGTTGTTGAAACTTTCTCTTTTTCCTTCTATCTTCTCAAACTTTAATTGAAACAGCAACATATTTCATCAACTTTCCCATATAGAATGAAAAAAATAAATGGAAAATGAGGAGTAATTATTTGTATAAGCGATGTTTAGACTGTGGGGTGGGAACTTCCGCTCTCAGAGATGCCAAAGGGATGAAGGTTCATTCACGAAAAAAACGCGATTCCCTTCGGGAAATTTTCGTGTTGCGGGTGAAGAATTCGCGTTAGGAATAAAATTCTTTACCGGGGGAAAAAATCGCGTTATAGCCATTTCGCGTAAGTCGGATCGCGTTGTAGCGGGAGTCGACTGTATAGTTAAATGCTTATAGGTCTAACTGAACGTAGGGGAATGTGGGGTAAAGTGAAATAAAATTTACTTCGAAAATTACGGTACATAAAGAATAAAAAATAAATTTCACACTAACACTTGCATTGAAACACTCGTTTATTTTTGGCAGTGAATTAGGACCTCCAAAAATAGGGGGAGGGGGAATTTTACTTTTTTTTAACAGGGAGCAAAGTGAGAAATAAGATATTTTTCTATTGAAATTTTTCTATTCAATTATTAAAGATATTTTTGATCAAATAAGAGTAAATAAAATAATGAGGGAATAAATGAAAAATAAATGAAATAAACAAATAAATAACTTAACAAAAAAGTGAATATATGAGAAAAAAGAATGAGTGAATAAAATATTGAATAAGTTAAAAAATAAGTTAATGAATAAATAAATAAGAGAATTATTAAACAAAGGAATGCAAATGAAATAATTAATAAATGAATATGTAAGCGATTTAATAAAAAATTGAATGAGTCAATGAAATGAACTATTTCAATTGGCCCCCATGCACTTGACAAACTGTATAGTGCAGCTCTGGTTAGTTGAGCCGTGACCTTGACTATGTTCACCTGTTTTAGGGGAGTTTGGTGAAAAATAGACGTGATCAGCTTGATTTAAATCAAATGATTTTTTAAAAAAAATCATGATTTAAATTTAAAAATGATTACACATGATTAATGATTTTAAAAAAAAATCTTTTTTTTAAATCAATTGATTTGTTTAACAAAATTATTAAATTCAGTTGATTTTACTTTTATAAATTAATTTTGCATTTTTAGAATGTATTAAATATAACTACACTGTCTTATACTATCATAACTTTAATAGGCAAAACTACGTAGATCCCTCTTTCTGTGTGTGTAACAGATTTTCACTCTTGCAATATTGCTTTTACTCCAAAATTGTAGTTTAGAACAAAATAAAAAATTAGAGTTTTCCTTATACACAATGACTAATAATGGTTAAATATTATTGAATAGTTCCACTCAACTTATCTTAATTTTAAAAGTAAGTTGAGTACATTCATCTATTGTATGAAATATATTATGTTTATAAATGTAAAGTGTGTAATTAATATCTACAAATTTTTTAACAATTTTTAAAAAAATCAAAAAAAAAAAAAATCTGATTTAAGTAAAAAAAATTTGATTTTTTTAACTTTTTTAAGAAAATCACGAACCCTGATACAAATGAGTAATACTGCACCAAATATCAGTTGGCCACAGAAATAATTAAAATCTTAATAACTAGAACTTTATCATCTAATAATAACAAAATTAATTACTGACTTAAAATCAAAATACTTACAATATGAGTATTTTTAAAAATTGCTTGTATTATCATATTCTTTCATTTTCAGAGGTTATTTTCTCGTGACTGAAATGGACTACACATGTTACTTACTACATAGTTAAAATATTACTAGATAGGTGGGCAATAAAAGCAGGGTAAATATTTCACCCTGGACAAAAGGAACACCTTGTCCTCAAGGTTGGGGGTTGGACGCGAGGCCAACAACCTCACCCCGGAAAACAAATCTTGTTCAGAAATCTCAAGAAGTTGGGCTTGGCTGTAAATGAGGAAAAACTAAGTTTTTGGTTGCGAGCACTAGAATACATGATGAGCAGCCGCTTAATATTGGAAACTATACTTTTGAAGGAGTCACCCAGTTTAAATACCTTGGGTACGCTTATTACCAGTAAGAATGAGTTTAAAGTTGAAATTGGAAATCGAATTTTGATGGCAAATAGATGCTACTTTGGCTTAAAGAGCCAATTAAAATCTAAGCTCCTTTCCATTAATACAAAAATAAACCTGTACAAAACCCTCATTAGACCGATCATTTTATACGGTAGTGAGACATGGGCAATTAATAAAACAGAGGAAAAGACTTCTCATTTTTGAAAGAAAGATCCTTCGGTCAATTTTTGGAGCAGTAAAAGAAAATGATGCTTGGAGAAGTTTATATAACTTTGAAGAATATCATAAATACAGACAACCCAACACCTTAAGAGTAATTAAAGCCAATAGAATCAGATGGCTGGGGCACGTATTTAGGCGTGCAGATCTGGACCCGGTTAAAAAGCTAACTTTTTCAAAGATTGAGGGTACAAGGAGAAGGGGAAGACCAGCAACAAGGTGGCTGGATAGTGTTGAGAAGGACCTAAAAATTTTGGAAGTGAACAGGTGGAGAAGCCTGGCAACGTGTCCTACCGTCTGGAGGAAGCAGATGGAGAAAGTCTTGGCTTGCACCAGGCTGTTGTGCTGATGAAGAAAAAGAAATATTTCACCATTGACTTTGCCCCACTTTCCCTTACTTGAAGCTATCTTTATGTTACAATATTGTAAATTCATATGGTAAACTCTTATCGAAAAAGCTTCTTCTACAAGTGGTAGTAACCGATTTCTGCTGGTCGGTTTCTTTCTGTGATTCAACATGTTGCAAAGATTATTTAACACGATTATTAAACCTCCTGATTCGTTCAAAAATGTTTTTAAAAAATATTTTCTTCTTACTCTCTCTCTCTCTTTTTCAGGGCATTTTTTAGTTTTTATTTTAAAGTAAATTAAATGACACCCATAAACATGCCGTTAAAAATGTGCAGAACTGTTTGAAAATATACTTAAATAAAGTAGTTTATAAAAGCATATTTTCCAAGGGTGCCCATATAGGGGGGCAAGTGGGGGATCAAGCCCCTCCCCTCTAGAAATTAGAACTTCCTTGCTTTTAGTACTTTTTTCTTTGCAAAAATGTAAAAACATTTCTTCTTCAGCCATTAATGAATAATTTATTAAAAATGTCAAACATTAATAGCTCTAATCTGTTCTGAAATCAGTTTCTATGGGGAAAATATCCTGCTAAACCATGGGGAAAATATCCGAGCTCCCCTTAAAATTTTGCAAATGGATGCCCATGATATTTTCTCAGAAAAACAAATGCATATTTGCCTTTCTGTTTTCCATGACTGTCAGGAGCTTTCCATGTTGAAAAATTTCTAAATCTGAAAGTGCCCTTACTAGCCTAGTAGATCTTCTTTGAATACTTTCCAAGAAAGAAATATTTTTCTCGAGATAAGAGACCAAAATTCAACAGCATACTCCAAATGAGGTCTTACCAAACCTCCGTATAAAGGCAGAAGAACCTTTTTAGATTTGTTTGAAATAGATCAATTGACAAACCCAAGCATTCTGCTGACTGAAAAAAAATCTTTAAAATGATTGCCTTACTTTACCTTAAGTTGATCAAATATTGAGGGAGTCAAAAAAAAAAAAGCGAATTGACCGGCAGAAGATAATCTGCCGATTTGAGGACCATAATTTGTTTTAAAGCTACAAATTTCTCCATAAAATCTTTTTCTTTTATTGATTCAACTTTAGAAATGGTTAATAGTTATTTTTGAACAACTATTTATTTTTCTCAACTTCCCCAATTTTCTCAAAATAATCTCAAAATTTCATGTGTTAAATACCTTATTGTTATATGTTATGTGTTCATGTTATTGTTAGTTAAATTATATTATGTTTACTATACAGGAATATTTGAAAAACATAAGGGCTCCTAAATGAGCTTGTCATCAGCAGGATAATTTAGGAGCACTTTTAATTTTAATTTATTTTGTAACCATTAGCAGGGCCAGATTTAAGGGAGGACAGGCGGGACTAGTGCCCCAGGTCTCCACAACAAAGGGGCCCCCACAATAAAACTTTTATAAAATATCCTAACTTTCTCGGGTCAGCAAATTTTACATTTTTCCTCCCAGACATATACATTTCTTATACAGTCGTCCCTCGCTACTTCGCGCTTCGACTTTCGCGGCTTAACTACATCGCGGTTTTTTCTAGAATTTTTTTTTTCAAATATAGTAATTAGCCTTTTTTATGTGCTCGTGTAAAAATTTTTCTACAAAAGAATAACAAAGTATATGTCTTTTAAGTGAGGTTTGAGAGGCTAGTTGTACATGGAGGTATAAAATCGCTGAAGAAAGTGTAGGGAGTCGCTATCTCATTTTAACCATTTAGCACTAACTAGAAAATATAAATCACTGTATTATTACTAGGGGATAAACCAGGGGTTGATCCAGCGCCAAATTGGGGGCCGCTTTGCGGCCCCTTCACAAAATTCCGCATGGCAAAAGCGGCCCCATTCACAAAATTCCGCGTCGCAGAAGCGGCCCCATTTACAAAATTCTGCGTCGTAAAAGCAGCTCCTTCACAAAAATTTATAAAAAGGCAGCCTTTTCACAATATTTTTTAACCGCAAATGTGTACGCATCTACGCGGGAGCCTCTTCCACCTTCCCCCATCTTATCTTTTTGCTTGCTGCGTGAGGTGTTTTTGCTTGAGAGCGTCAGAGGGGGGGACGGGAGAGGGACACTTGTGATTGGTAGCTTGTTTTCAGGAAAATCTTAAATTTTACTTTGATTGCGCAATATATATTTAGTATTAATTTGTGTTGAGTTTCAAAATCCAATTCTAAAATAACTTTACTTAAAATAAAATTATTTTACATGCTGTTTTTATATTTTTATTTCTTTTGAAGATCTTGATTTCCTTACATCGACCATGGTAAACGAATTTTTCGCATTTTTGATGTTTACTGTACCTTCTTAAGAGGCAAACAAATAAAATGTCTTATATATTTATTAACATCATTAAATTGCAAAGTTTTAAACGAAGTACCTACTCTTTAAGAACGTCAAAAGTCAAAAAATTAAACGCTGAATGCTGGTGCAGTATTATTTTGGGTTTTAATTACTTTTAAGTTTTTCAAACACATACATGGAATCTTTAATGAGTATTTCACTTCTGTGTTAAGAGATATGTGATATCTTTGAGTCTGTTCATATTGTATTTATTAGGAGTTATCATTACGTCCAGCAGCATGTGCAATTTTCATTGCTCTTAAAGTATTTGAGAGGGGCAAACAGGAAATCTGTTGTGAGACTTTCACCTTAAGAAAGTGTGGCTTGCATATGTTTATTTGTAAAAAGCAATAAATGTAATGTATGTGTCAAATTACGAATAAAATGTTAAGGGTCTTACTTCCCCCGTCCCCCAGCGCATTTTCTCTTGACAGCTTTGAGGTATTCTTCAAGAACTTGCAATCACCCCTGAAACCTGTCTAGGGCTTTTCTATAACGATACGACAGCTAAAAATGCTTTAATATAATCTTTTCCAAGAAAAAAATCACGAGAAGGTCTTTTTTACAAAAATAAAGAAAATTCACAAAAATATTTTGCTTTTTCACAAAAATAACGAAATTTCACAAAAATATTTTGCCTTTTCACAAAATGGGGACCCAAAAAATAATACCTGGATCGACCCCTGGATAAACACATCTGTGAATGGTGTTCAACAATGCACTAGCTTTTTAAGTTGTGTATGTAAATGTAGAGGGTGAATGGGGGCTCCTGCTCCTACGGTCACTAACGGGCAATTGATTCATCATCGAACAAGTTGAGGTTTTTTCATAGACTAGGAAAGTAGTGTATAAGAACTGCATTTGTGTGTAGTTCATTTAACAATAATTAACAATGCGATATCTATTACGTCTAACATACCTAATTTTCTCATATTTTGTGCAATATATTAAGTAATACAAATGTAATAGCGGCTAAGGGTGCTGTTTTATGTCTAGGGGGCTTTAACTATGATAAAAACCTATTTAAATTGCCGTAAGTAAGTTTTATGCGCTCTAAGTAGAAAAATATATACAGAATCCTACTTTGTGGAAATTCAGCTATCGCGGTAAAGTCTGGAATGAATTAACCACAATAAACGAGAGTTGACTGTATTTCTACAAAGAAGGCTTGCACAAAAATAATATTATCGATAATCAGACAGCCCTGATTGCAAGTATCCATTTACTATAAATTTTCTATTTGATCGATTTCAGTGGCAATATATATTTTTTTAATTCATTTAATTTGTAATTTGTATCTATGAGTTGAACAGATGATGTATTGTAAATATCATATGAAAATAACCTTAAAAGTACATAACTCAAGTGATGTGAAAAAAGTGGGGAAAGGGCTACGATGGGATAAATACTGACTTGATATATATATGGATATTTATTGAAAGTTCTTTTTATTGAAAAATAAAAGGTTCGAGGGTTAGGAATGGGGGGGGGGATTTCATGTTTCTGGCATTGGAATTTAAAAGTCCTATAATTTATACATTTACAATAGTGTCATGTGAATTTAAGCTGTGAGGTTCTTTAATATTCAATTCAGTTTTGCACACTTTCTAAACTACTTGTTTTGTTTTACTCTGTAATCTATCATAGTACATGTTGTAGTAATCTTTGTAGGAAATTACTTTTATTTATTGTTAATAAATGTATTAATCAGAGTTTCTTGGTTGAAGGTATAACCCGCTTTAAAAAAATATATTTTCACACATGATTCATTCTTCCAGTATTTAGTGTCTTGACAAAAAGCAGTTCTTTTTTCTTCCCAGATATTATTTAACACAAATACAAAAGCGACGACCAGCAGCAAGCTCTGGGCCTAGCTAGGCTGGTCTTAGTCAATTTACAATCCCCAGTGAAGATCAATGGCCCTCTTAAAACTATCTACTAACTTGCTCATGACCACCTCTTCTGGTAAGCTGTTCCAAGGTTCCACTACCCTGTTAAAATAATAATTTTTCCTTATTTATATGGTAGCCTGAGATTTAAATAGCTTAAAACAATGACCCCTTGTCCTGTTTTCAGGGCTAAACTTTAGCCCTGTAACATCTTTCATTTTAATAAATTTAAACAACTGAATCTTGTCCCCTTGGTCTCTTCTTTGCTCAAGACAACATTTTTAGCATTCTAAGCATGGAATCGTAGTCTAAACGAGAAAGTCCATTTATTAGTCTTGTAACCCGCCTTTTTGAACCCTTTCCAATACATTAATATCTTTCTTATTAAAGATTTTTTACTAAAGAAGTAAAATCAGGGGTGATCATAATTACATGAAAAAATAGCTGAACTTATTTTTCCAAGAAGAAAAAGTGTTTTGATGGGCATATATATACACATTACGTGTATGTACACATCATATTATGTATATAAATAATTTAGATACATAGTTATTTGTTGGGGCTAAAACTCGAAGTTTTAATTGGACTTCATACGTCCATGTGCTTGGTGGGAATTAAATTCTTTTAATTTTTCTCTTTTCTTAAAATTTTTCAAAGAATGTTTTATTTTCATCCTTTGCATCTGAATCCTTAACCACTAATTACATTCATTTACTAATACACTAAAGCCTAATACACCAGCATTTTTTACTGATTCACAGTTTCTTTTATGAGTATTTGTAGAAGAATGTTGCATTGCAATAATGCCTTCACACCATCACCATTAGCATATGTGAAGGGCTTGTTGCAAGAAACACAAAACCAAAATCCAGCCCTATCAATTTTTTTACACTATATTTCCATCTTTTTATTGTAGGAATCCACTCTGTTTAACCATTCCCAATTAAACTTGTTCTTCTTTCCTGCATTGATGGAACAAATATCTTCAGAATTATCCAGATACCTTATTTTTTAAATGAGAACTTGCAAAGTTCAAATGAATAAATTTATCAAACAAAAAAAGTAGCAAAATGAAAAGTAAGAGTTGACTAGTGAAATTTAATTAAACAAACTAATTTATATTTACGAGGAGCATATTAATAACGATAAAGTATAATTAGAATTAGTTCAATAACAACAGAACGCACGCAGATAAAGATCATAAACCAGAATATAAAATAAAGAAAATATTTGCATATGATCAATTCCCTCCAACTGCCATTAAAGAACAAAGACCAGGAGTCGAAGCTCTTATCCCTTTTCTCATTCTACCTTCCCCCAGTTTACAAAACATGACCGTAGCTTACGCTTTATATTTATACCAAATGTCTTCAATTTGGATTTTTTCGTTTCATTAAACATCGCCCTAAATTTCACTAAAAAGTAGGTTTTTCTGAAAATATAGAAGTTCCGGTATTTTCGAAGATGAAGATACCAGAATTCAAGATGAAAATACCAGAAATCCGGTAAAATACCGGAACACAATCACCCCTGTAAAATGTCATCCCTGGGAAATACGAGATACAGTTATCATTAAAAACGCTCGAAAAAAAGTTATTAAGAACATTAGCAATATCACTATCGTCCTGAATTAAAATTCCGTGCTCATCAACCAGTGGCCCAACATGACTGGTTGACGAGTGATGCAGTCAGAGCAAGAAAAGAAAGTGCATAATATTATGAAAACATCCATGTAACTCAGTGCTTTAAATTAAAAAAAAAAAAAAAAAAAGCCAAATTTTCACTTTTTAAAGAACTTTTTTTATCCCAATATGATAGAAGAAGTCTCATGTATGAATGTTAGAAGAAGCAAGATACATTATTTTTTAGGAGAGTCTTCATTATTAAAATATGTTAAAAGAGAATTTTCATGTACGTTTGTACTGGTACTTCTAATTTAAATAATTTTTTTTATTTGCTAAAAAAATTGTATTCCTAAAGGTATTAAACTAGGAGAAAGAATGTCTACAATGGAAAACATAACAATTTTCTTAAAACCTACTTGTCCTGTTCCTATAACTGTCGTCACTGATACATTAGGTAAATAAATTACATGATTTGTAGCTTTTTTTAAAAATCTTTAAACAAAATATGCGTTGATCTTTAGGTTTAAAAGTTATATAATGTACATCAGACTTATGATTCATTTGTAGACACTGCAAAATAATCTTCATGTTTAAGAAATTCGTGACTTTAATTTTACTTTTTTATTTATAGTAGATAGCTATGATTATGAGGAAATTAGTTTTCAAGAATTTATTCTTAGTTATTTGTAATTAATAATGTCTGAACCCATCACAGTAAATTATTTCTTTCATTATTTATATCAAGACTCATTTAAGTATTCTATTTTTTACAATAAACATTTTCAAACAATATTCTCGTATAGAATAAGGAAACGAAATTACAAGATTTTACTTTTAATTATTCAATTAATTATAAAGAAATAAGGTAAATATGAATATTAAACATTAATAAACAATTAATTCTTAAAATCTCTATGATTTTTCTAAAATAAAATTGTTTTTCTTTCAAATAAGTAATAAAAACTAAATAAACCTGGTTTAAACCAAAATAAAAACTTTTTTGGTTCTTCAAAAAAAAAAGTTTTTATACCGACCCTGAAAACGTTGCTAACGTTATGTGGTCAAATGTGCCCAGAAAGGCGGATCAACTTACCCCCGGCATGGGCTTCCTTGATCCTATACAAGGTTCCATTTTTAAAAAAAATAATACAGAAACTGTCAATAAATTTTGCCATTTTCAAAAAAATTGGAAAAATGTTTAGTGAAACTTACTACAAAAAATCGAACTGTTCATTATATTTTTTGACAAGATAAAAAATTAAAAGTAGAAAAGCGGATCAATGTGCCCCCAGATTATGAGAATGCAAAACATTTTCAGGGGAGTACATACACACATCCGTAGCATAGCACAGCTTTTTATTTTTACACTAGCGGCCCCCAAGTTTTAACACAACCATCTCTTTAATTTTTTTTAACTTTATGCAAATGCAAGCCCCCCCCCCCCCCCCCCCCCCCCGCTGTCCCACAGAACTACACTAAATCAATTTCAAGATAAATGGGTTTTACAGTTAAGAACAGAAACCTTAATGCTTCAACACTAATAAGAAACATGGACTCAAATTCTGAAGTCGAACATATAGGTACCTCATTGATGCGAAACCACTCAATGTGAAATATTGTTATACATGAAATCATCTGGTGAACAACCACTTAGTTATCAAAAAGGCAGTGGCGCTGACTCCATGGGGCCTGAGGGGGCAGAGCCCCCCCCCCCCAATAAATCAAGAAAAGTATTAGTTATACAGTAAACTCCCGATTATCCGCGGAATAGGGGGGCACGGTAACCGCGGATAAGCGAAAACCGCGGATAATCCGAACAATGGGTAAAAAACGATACTACTGTATACAATAGCTAAAAAATATGAACAACGCCCACACATACATTTAAATTATAGCTAAAAACAATGCTGTATTTCATCTACTAACATTGCATGTAAAAAATATACATATGTAAAAGCTAAAAACGAATAACAACACAGTCATAAGTTCAAAAAATATTTAATGACCGTTAAAAAATATAATAAAATTAATTGTGAAAAGACCCGCGGATAAGCCGAGCCGCGGATAATCCGACCGCCGATAATCGGGAGTTTACTGTATTATGTTTTCTAATCTCATAAATTTATCTTTTATTTCCCTTGTTTGAAGATAGTTTACCTTGTAAAATACATTCAGTAATGAATTTAAACAAATAATTATTACGGTAGTAAGCAGATTAACTGAAAACGAGTAGTGTGAATAATGATGGTGTTATTGATAGTGCTGCAAGCACACTTAGAATTTGTCCCAGTGCGCGAACTTACGGGTCAAATCTGTTGCCGGTGGGCAAGCTCATCTAAGTGTTGCTGATCTGTTTGATTTGTATATTAAATGGGAGGCCTGATAGCTTCGAATACTTTTGGAGATGGTGTTTAAAAGAAAAATCCTCACAAAATGATGATCTTTCGCTTCCTCGGAATCGACGTATACCAAAGAAGTATGAAAACAACGAAGCCAGCTCACCATAAACTAATAATAAGAGTAGACCGAGCTTTCTCATTCTTGCTGATGAAGAAAATTGGTTCATAGATGTATCATGTGACTAGTGGAAGGGCTTGGCGAAGACTTTGGCAGCAAGGTTGCTAGATGGCAGCATTATCTATAGTTTGGCACTAGATATGTATTTTAAGACAATGTGTTTTCATTAAAAAAAACTTCCAGGTGCAGAGATTGAACTGTTTTTCTTTTAGTTATGCATTATTTTGACATTAGTAATAGTTTTTGATCAGTTTTCGGTAACTTTTATTTCATTTGGAGCTGTCAGCGTTGGCGTGAACGAAATGGCGTAAACGTTTTGCGTTAACGCAAAAATGTACTAATCGGTATCTTAAATTGAAACTGTAGGTAATAATCTTACCGTTTGCTGATTCTTCTTGGTCGCTTGCATCTTTTATTGCTTAGAGAGTTATTGAAATTGACTAAAGAAAATGCACAATACTATCTAAACGAAAAACTCACTATATTAACAAAATATTTACAACTTAGAATAACAAATTTACAAATCGGACTCCATAAAAGATCATTCTTCCGTGTTCCATAAATTCTATTTATTTTATTTCGCACTGGCGTTGATCGTCTGCTACGATTAACGCCCGCTGTTGCTAGGATATCCACCAGTCACATGGTTTGGTTTATGAGCAGCAAAAGGGTTGCCATAGCTCGGTCTACTCTTATTATTAGTCTATGCAACTCACCGCATGCTTTCAAAATCCCAACGGAGGCACTATATAATGAGGTTTGAAAAATGGTGCAATCTTGCATTTTTGGGCGGTTTACATCAATTGGACGCACAGAGATCATTGCAGTTGAACAAGAGTGCTTGCTTTTATTAAACACAGATGAAACAAATTTTGAAAAATCAACTGAGTTTTCAAAAATAACCTAGACATTGAGATACTGCGTTTACACTTAAATATGTTAGCCGGTATAACAAATGAAAAAACCAACTGGTCTTAGAAAAAAAAAACATGCGTAAATTAAATTACATTTTTACGAAAATACTGTGCGTCTTTGTATTTATTTTTTCCTTTTTTCAAAGCCAACAAATATGTGTCAGGCTTGTCGAGTTTTTGGAGTTATAGTGTTGATTATATGACTTTAAAATGCTTAAAGAAAACTTTAAAACTCACTATCTTTCATCTCAAATTTAGAAAATTCCCCCCGGTTTACCCCCCCCCCCCCCATTGTTTTAATAGTCGGCGTCTCTGGGAGTGCCCTTCCGTTCAAGTCAAGTGTCTTCCTACATTATAATATCAATGCTTAGCTACGGCACTGCACAACTCCCCATAAAATAGAACAAAAAAAATCTCTTACTAAGACAAGTGATATGATTTAAAAGTTGAACCAGAAAATTTGTAAACCAATTTTTAGATTCTTTTGCTTCGAAAACGCTGTGTCACATACTGTTTCTTAAAATTATACACACCAGAAAATACGGCATTTTCAAGGTACAAAAATCTGACCTTTATTTGGTGTGGGGGACCTCTGAGGGATTACATAATCCCCTAACCCCCCCCCCCCCCGATGATGTCCGGGCCCCCCCCCAATAATTTTTGCAAGTCAGCGCCCCTGCAAAAAGGCGAAACCCGGTTAACATGAAATAATTAGGATCATTGTCGATTAGGATCACTAATTACCTAAAAAAAAAACATTTATTTCAAGCAGACTAACATTTTGGGATTTTGTAACATAAGTTGTTTGCTGGTATTATTTAACATAAATATCAAAAATCTGACCTTTATTTGGTGTGGTGGACCTCTGAGGGATTACGTAATCCCCTAACCCCCCGATGATGTCCGGGCCCCCCCAATAATTTTTGCAAGTCAGCGCCCCTGCAAAAAGGCGAAATCCGGTTAACATGAAATAATTAGGATCATTGTCGATTAGGATCACTAATTACCTAAAAAAAAAAAACATTTATTTCAAGCAGACTAACATTTTGGGATTTTGTAACATAAGTTGTTTGCTGACGGTATTATTTAACATAAATATCAAAAATAATAAAAACACAAAATTGATTGTTTCCCTAATAACGAGAAATATAAAACACAAATTAGTTCATTTCGCTAGAAAATATCATATTTGTGATCAACTACTGCAAAATTGTCGGAGAGAAGTAGTGCTCATTTCTTGTTAAAAATATTTTTTACTAAAATTTATATAACCAATTTGTTTTAATCAACTTGGTCCATAGAAAATAAATTTTTCATACATAATGAATAAAAAAAATGAAAGGTAAAAATTTGCATCACTGGAAAAATACCAAACCGGCGTTGTGGGGGGGGGGGGGCACTTTAAATTCTATGCATCAGTCAATTTAAATTCCCTAAATTTTCCACATTCAACTGTCACATGCGCAATCAAAGGAGAGGTAATGCGCTTCGATTATCATTCATGAAACAAAAAAAAATTGAACATTTTAAAATTAAACACAAACATAATAAAGCAAGAGAAACAAGTCGCACCATTTACACATATAAAAAAAAATGTGTACATTTAAATTTGTCAGCCAAGCGGTGCATTACCGGTACATTTAAAATTGAATTCTTAGAAAGAAAAATAACTTACCAATTGTTCAGAAATCAATCTGACGTCCGGTAAATTGTTTCACAAACACTACAGTATTTCAAGTGTCAGTATTTTGCGGTATGTGTACACTTATACATGCCTCTGTCAGAGCGAGATCGCGCCACAAGCGGCAAGTCAGCCATGTTGAGTAGGTTAGGTACAAGTTAATGAAAAGTCTATCACCAAAGAAGCATTCCTACGATCGGGTCCAGAAATTAAAACAAAACGGACATGAGTGACATTTTAAAATTTAAATCGCCGGATATTTGCCCCTATTTAAAAAGTGTCATTAACAAACAAACACAGGAACGCCGCTCCCACTAACGCGATTTTAAATCCGCAGTGCTGATTGGCTGGCAGAAGTGTCAAATTACTTCTTTTGTCTCGTTAAACCGGGCTGCCATCTGTTGATCATTATTTGTACTCTTAAAAAATACATGGAGGAAAAATACGTCAAAAAACAAACAAAAAAATATAATGAAAGACGAAAAAAAAAATTAGCAATTTTTTAAATTATGTTATTTCTATTTTTTGAAAGATAAGTTAATGCATTGCTAACGTTTTTCAGTTTTATGATCACGCGTAAGGTCACTTTTTAGTTTTCTTCAAATTTGTCATAATGTTTTAAATTAATAATATTCCCAACGTTGACGAGTTACTTATTTGACAAGAATATTTTTAGCTATATTTTCGAAATAATGAACTTGTCATAATCATTTTTTAAAATAATCAATGCAACTTTTTTTTAACTATGACTGCGAAGATTTTGTTGAAGTTTGTTTTTGTGTTGACAGTTCTGTTGCTAAGCGGCATTCCTTGTAAATTAAAACCATTGTTGAGTCACGATTCATCATGTTTACAAAAGTTCGGTAGTTTAAATAAAATTCGGCTGGGGATGCTTTTTTTCAGTGCAACTCGATATTGATTAATAATTCATTTGTTTAAATTATTTTAATATTTTGTCACTTGCTGCACTTTACACTGCCTCATTATCAACTCAAATTCATGGTTGCAATGTCTGCACAATTTGAAGTAAGGTTTTATATCATACGTCGTGTATCTTTTTCTTTTCACAAAAATCTCATCTTCTTTTTTCAAATTCAAGGAAAAAAGGGCCTCTACATAAGATCAAAGTTGACAGCAAATAATAGTGTGTTATTTTTCAACTCTTTTAGACCCTATTGGTTCCTATTTTATGCTTATAGAATTGAAAGAATATATTTATGCTTGAGAGGTTGTTTTCACAAAAATATGAAATTTGTGCAAGTTTGATGAAAAAGAGGACTTTTTATTGTGGGTATTAAATGGTGGGGAGGAACAATGGGCAATCTAGTATGGAATACAAATAAACAAGGGTGCCCATATACATAATTTCAAAGGGGGGGGGGGGGGGCTCAGATATTTTAACCATGGTGTAGCAGGATATTTTCCCCATGGAAACCAATTTCAGGACAGATTAGAGTCATTAAAAATTTACATTTTTAATAACTTATTCATAAATGGCTGGAGAAGAAATGTTTTTACATTTTTGCAAAGAAAAAGTACTAAAAGCAAGGAAGTTCTAGTTTCTACGAGCCCTCCCCCCTCCCCTATATGGACGCCTTTGCAAATAAATAAAAAAATGATGACCGGCCACAGGCTCTGCTGAGCCTCAACCAGCCCAGTTTGGCTGGTTTTAGTCAATATATCAATCAATTATGAAAATCAAGAGTCCTTTTAAAACTTCATTCCTTTGCGAGTAACATCTGCTTCCGGTAAACTATTCCAAATGCTCACAACCTTGTTTAAGTAGTCATTATTCCTGATTTCAAGATCAGCTGGGGTTTGAAAAACTTAAAATAATGACCACTGGTTTGCCACATGTGCAGATATTTAGCTTGCAAACATCCTGAAAAATGTGGGTTGTTTTCAAATGGAAACTTTTAGGACTTGTTGAAAAACAAAACATAGCAAAAGGTGTGTATATGTTGTTTACATGTATTGATCTTCAAAAGACTTTCAATAAGGTACTCCATGTTGCTTTTCTTAACAAAGTAGCTGATATACAGAGGTACCCCCACCCCCCTTCCCAACTAAGAGCAAGGGCGCATGCCCTAAATATCACGAAGACCCTTCCCAAAAGCAAGAGCCCTCCCTAAAAAGTAAAAAATACCCCTCAAAAGAACCCAATAAAAATTTCAATGGCACAGTCTGCACTATGACCCCCCCCCTAGGTGGCCCCCCCCCCCTGTGATATGGGAAAATAGGAATTGTTCTGCAAATTACAGTACAGAAAGAAGCTAAAATGTATTTTATAATAAAATGTGTATTGAGACTTTTTTTTGTTTCTCATAGTAAATGTGTGAATAAAAAAAGTAAAATTTACACCGCCTCCCCTTTTTGGAAAAGTGAAAAATACAAAATATTTTTAATGAAATATTTTTCATTTAATTATTAAAAATATTTTTGGTCAAATGAATACGAAAATACATGACTATAGATACCATAACCTGTTGATTATTCACAGTACCTTATTGTGTGGCCCAAGTTCCACGGATAATAAAAATTGTGGATAAAATGCAAAAAGACTAAAATGAGTGACAAATAAGGTAAAAATTGTCCTTCCTCAAAAACTTAGCGGTGTTGATGCATAATAATTTCTTCCAACAGTAAGAATATTTTGTATTTTTGTTCAACTGTACTTAACATCAATAAAGAACAAGTGTATGTACTATGAAAAAAGGACAATATATTAATAAATAAATAAATACAACAAAAACATCCGAGTTTATTTACAGTTTTCAGACAAAAAACAAACAAAAAAAAAAAAAAAAACAGCCATTGGTATATGTTTTTACAGCAAAAATGCATGTTGGGAGTTTACTGTAAAGAAATAATAAATAAATAAACTAATAAATGCATGAGGAAAAATAAATGATTAAATAAAATAGTGAATAAGTAAGATAATGGAGCACATAAGTGGTTTATTAAATGATTACATAAATGATTTAATAAATTATTGAATAAGTAAAAGAAATGAACTCTTTCACTTTGTTCCCTATGGACGCGAAAAATGTATAAAACATTTAAAATAAAAACAAACTTATAATTAAATAAATACTGCACCAAATATTAGAATATTTAAAATGTAAATGACCAGAACTTTATCATTTTGTAATATATATACTATATTTATTTGATTTTATTTCATCATTTGACTTTGTCCCATTTTCCCTTACTATCTTTGTGTTTCATGTACAATCATTCTATTATTTGCTACTGTTATTAAAAGTTGTTTTTAACTCTAGGATCCTGAATGAAATTGTCCAACAGGTGATGGAAAATTATTCGGTCGTCGGCCACATCGGAGAAGGTGCTCATGGCATTGTCTTGAAGGCAAAGCACAAAGTTACTGGCTTTGTGGTTGCACTGAAGAAAATTCCTCTGAAGAATATTGAAGATGGAATCCCATGCATGACCTTGCGGTAATAGAGCAATATCACCAAATTTTTCACATCCACATTGTAAAGTTTTGACTTCTAATTTACTGGATGGCATTTAAAAAGAAAAAACTTTTGAATTTTCTATTACTAAAATCAGCCTTAGGAATATGGCTGTTTGATTTTTAAGTTTAAAATTGTTTTTAAAGAAAAGTAACAGTATTGAACGAACTGTTGTTTTTACTATCAAGGGAAAAAAAGAGCATCACCTAATAGGGTATATACGCTAATAAAAGTGCAGTATAAAAGTATTTTGCCTTCTTTCATACAATTATTACAAAACTATTACAAGTAACATAGAGACAGACAAGAAACTATATTAGTCTAAAATAAAGGATAGCATTATTTTTCTAATATAAAGTAATATTATTTTTCTAAATCTTAAATTATGAACATAAATAAGTAGTTAATAAGACACTATTAAGTGTAATAAAATATGTGTAGTGAAATGCAAATAACAGCTAAATAATTAACAAAAATGTTTAAATAAATTGAAGTGCTACTTTTAAAAAACTTTTAGAAATTGCATTGTTTTAAGAAGCAATTTATTTCGAAAATAGTGAGACATTAAGTTGTAGCAAAAAAATACAATAGTTCTACATATATATCATTGTTGTAAAATAATCTTGAGTAAAAATGTTTGTTTAATAATATGTTTTCTTTTTCCTATTAGTGAAATTAAAGCTTTACAACAAATGAGAAATGAGAATGTAAGCATTACTTGCTTTTTTTTAATTAATTTTAGAAAGTCCTTTTAAATAGTTAAACTTTTAAAAACCAGCTCTCATTACTAAAAATTGTTAATAATATAAGACTCTAGTTAAATTAATTGTCTGGATTAGAACTACAAAAAAGTGATGAGATAATAGCAATAATAATAATAATAGTTATTATAATACAGTGTTGTATTTACATATGGTTTTGCTTGGTTATAATGAAAAGGGAAAGTTTATAGGAGAGGTTAGTAAATGTTTCTCCTGTAGAAAAAAACTTTAAAAAAAAAGTACTTTGTGAAAAAATAAATTGAGTTCTCTTTTGTTTTTAAGCAACTTTTGCTACATTTTAAATGTTTCCTACAAAATATTCTTTTAAAATTTTTAATTTTTATAAGTAGTAGCAATAAATATTTATTATAAAATTAAATGTAGCATGCACTGATATCTGTTGTCTGCTTGCATTTACAGCTCTCAGAGTGTGTTCCCTAATATTTATTTCAATTTAATTATTTATTTAGATAAATATCAAATTTTAACATTAATACATTTTTACTGTACAAACTGTTTGAATTTTATATAATGTACGTATTGAAATTTTCTTGAATACATTATTTTGTGCCAGAAATAACAAAATGTTAAACTAAACAAAATGTCCTCGAGTGGAAATAAACCTCTTTGAAGTTCAAACATATTATTTATTTTTAATTAATGATCTAGTAGACTGAAAAATAATGAAACTTGTTGTGTGCCTGTTCAAAGCACTAAGTAATTTGTACCTACTTTCAGATTGTGGATTTATTGGACGTTTTTCCATATGGGGCTGGCGTCGTTCTGGTCTTCGAATATATGCCCACGGATTTGTCCGTCCTCTTGAGAGACACGGAAAACCCTCTGACGGAGTCGCAGATCAAAGCATACCTTATCATGCTTTTAAAGGGAATCTCTTACTGCCACAATTTAGGAATAATGCATAGGGTAATATTTATAATTGAGTTCTCAAAACCCTTTATGAAATGCAGGGCTCCCAATTATTATTTGCTTGTTGAAAGAGCTTTAAAAAGCTCTTAATATAGAGAAACAGCGCCACTCTTGTTTGTTTTAATTTTTGTTGAAGTTAAATATCTGAAACTGAGTAAAATTTATGAGTAATTGATGCATGTTTTTGTTTTATTAATTACAAAGATTTGATACCATGGATACTTGGTGGCACCTCTTGCCTTTATCCACGATATCCCAGGGTACCCAAGTACCCGCTTTGGGGACACCCGCTATAAATATGTCTTTTCTGTTATTTGAATAAAAGAAAAAAAAAACTTGCTTTTCTGATAAAATTTTTGTAAAAACTTCAAAGGGTCAAGGATACCTTCATGAAACACTACTCGGCAATCAGTCTTTTAGTTGCCAAAATCATGTACCTGCTATTTTGTTACTGCTTTAGCATACTTTCAAATTTTAATGTTTATTTCAAAATTTATATTCAAATAGTTTTTCCACTTCAAAGTAAAACAATTGTGTATGGTAAAATTTTTCAAATACAGTAGAAGACCTTCATAACGCAATTCTCTATAAACCGCACTACTTTTCAGAAGTAAACAATAGGTTTTGAAGTTAAAAAAACTCCCTCTGTTTTGTCTTGCAAACATAAAAATTGTTAGGCCAATTAAATTTTGAGACAGTTTATCATCTTTCTATCTTAAGTCAAAGCTTTTGAATGAAAATTAGTTCTCACAGTAAACAGAAAATATCAGATGGCTCTTGAAGATGCAGCTGTTATGCACGCCATGAAGCCAGCAGAAGTGCAGGATAATTCACTTTCTTTCGATTGTGAAACATATTTATTTGTGAATTACTAATTGTAATATTGGTGCTTTAATACTCATTGCAGATAAAACTCAATCTGAAGTGCTAAGATATAGACATATTCTGAATATTAGTTTCAAAATTTGTGAAATGATCTATATAATGCAAAAACCTGTATAATGCAAAAGCTCTGGTAACAAGGTGTGCGTTATAACGGTCTTCTACTGTACAAGGTAAAGATCAAAGCTAAATGTAAAACTATTCTTTTTATTGGCTTAATGGTAAGCCATAGCATACTTAATAATTTTGCAATCATGTGTCCGATGATGTATTACCATTTTCATGTTTGACTTTTCCTTTTGGTAAAATACAGTGAAATATGTTGAACACCAAAATGCTTGACATGAAAAAACGGTTTGCAT